>NC_073241.2:22450000-22763750 GCF_029281585.2 Gorilla gorilla gorilla
CTGCAGCCCTGAGCTCCTGCACCTCTCTCCCTCCTGATGACTCCTGTTCCTCCTCCAACCCTTGAGCATTGCCCGCTTCAGCCCTGTCGCTCTGCACTGCCTCCTTCAGGACATGGTGAGCTGTGATGCAGGGACACACCTCGGGAGCTCAGTGATGGAAAGATGTGGCATGGGGGGCGAGCAGAGATGCAGCAGGGGTGGGGCGTGGGGAGAGAGAGGCAGTGTCATGGGTCCTACCACACAGCTGTGGTGCAACCACTCAGCTTTGAGGATGTTGAGGATGAGGGCCAGCACGGGCCCACTGAGCGGCGCACTGGGCATGTACAGCACTGCGTCTCCCAGACTGATGTTCAGCGGGTGCTCGATCAGCTCAGCACAGTAGTTATTCAGGCCCTCAGCTGTCACAATGCCCCCTGCAATGGGACAGCAGCTCGAATGGGCACTGGGATGGGGCTGCACCACTGCGTGGAGGATGGAGCTGCACCAGTGGGGTTGGGGGCAGGCATGGCTGCACCATGGTGGTGGGGAAAAGCCTGTACCTACCAGGGAGGACAGAGTGCACTACTGGAGGGGTGGGACTGTGCCCTGGGAGGGGGCCACAGGCAACCTCACCTCCTTGGGAACCTCACCAGCTCTGGCACTCCTGTCTCCCTGACACTGCTCACCACCTGACAGCCGGTCTGGGGCCACCTGCCCTCTGCCTGCTTGGCTTAGTGGCTTCCTGTCTGCCTTCTCTCATCTGTGGCCAGAGAGTGTTTTCTGTTTTTTTTTTTTTTTTTTTTTTTTAGAGATAGGATCTTGCTCTGTCACCCAGGCTGGAGTGCAGTGGCTTAATCACAGCCTTGAACTCCTGGGCTCAAGTGATCCTCCAGCAGACCCTCCCCAGTAGCTGAGACTAAAGGCACAACTACACCCAGCAAAATTTTAATTTTTTTTGTTGTGTTTTGCTATATTTCTTTTTTTTTTTTTTGAGATGGAGTCTCACTCTATCTCCCAGGCTGGAGTGCAGTGGCGTGATATCGGCTCACTGCAAGCTCCGCTTCCCAGGTTCATGCCATTCTCCTGCCTCAGCCTCCCAAGTAGCTGGGAATGCAGGCACCCACCACCACACCTGGCTAATTTTTTTGTATTTTTAGTAGAGACAGGTTTCACTGTGTTAGCCAGGATGGTCTCGATCTCCTGACCCTGTATCCACACGCCTCGGCCTCCCAAAGTTCTGGGATTACAGGCGTGAGCCACCATGCCCAGCCGGGTTTTGCTATATTTCTTTTCACTATGCTTTGAATTTTTTGTTTTCTTGTTCCCCACCCCCACCCCCACTATATTTATGTAGATTCTCAATATTTTTTTTGTAGACTCACTATGTTGCCCAGCCTTGTCTTGGACCTCCTGGCCTCAACTTCTACCTCAGCCTCCCAAAGTGTTGGGATTACAGGCATGAGACACCAAGCTTGGCCTCAGAGGGCCTTTTCTTTCTTTTTTTTTTTTTGAGATGGAGTCTCACTCTGTGGAGTGCAGTGGTGCAATCTCGGCTCACTGCAACCTCAGCCCCCCAGGTTCTAGCGATTCTCCTGCCACAGCCTCCCAAGTAGCTGGGATTACAGGCACAACCCACCATGCCTGACTAATTTTGCATTTTTAGTAGAGACAGGGTTTCACCATGTTGGCCAGGCTGGTCTTGAACTCCTGACCTCAGGTGATCCACCCGCCTGGGCCTCCCAAAGTGCTGGGATTACAGACGTGAGCCACGCACCTGGCTCAGAGGGCCTTTTCTAACTGGAGAATTCCTGCCGGTGTCCCTGCTGCTTAGCCTCTTCTCCTCACGTGAATGGATAGAGGGAGGGAGGGAGGCTCTTAATTCTCCTGGAGTCAGCTCCAAACAGACAGGGTATTGGCATGCCAATTTCCAGCCTCAGTGGTAAAGGTCGACAAGCTAATCACCCTCCTCCATGAAACAGTGACAAAAATTACCTGAAGAAAGCCACAGCCAAGCTCCAGGCCCCTGCCCCACAAATCCCCTTCCCCATGCCTCTCTCAAGGCGACCCTCATCCCTTGTAACCCTCTTGGTGAATCAAAGCCCCCTCTACTGGGCCTTAGCCCAGCTGTTCCTCTGCTAGGAATCCCTTCCTCTCTCTGCCTAACGAAGTAATCTGCAGCCCAGCCACCACCTCCTCCAAGAAGTCCTCCTGGATCTTCAGGCTGTATTCTAGTGCTTCCCCAGCCCTGGCTCTTGCCTACACCTGCATTTACCCCAACAGGGACTTGCTCTCCTGGACTGTGTGGCCTCTCTTGGTTTTGATATAAGCAGGAGCTGTGGACCCACATGGCCAGTCACTGACCCTCCTCCACCAGGAACTTCCTGCAGGCTCAGGCAAGACAGGAGGACCCCATGGCTCTGGGCTACAGCTCAGGGTTTCCACTGCAGAGTTCCTCACCCGGGCCCTTAAGGTTACCCACTCACCGGCCGCCTGGATGTCCTTCACAATCTGGGCCGTGAGGCTGCCATTGTAGAAGGCCTGGGCACCCTGAATGGCCAGCGTCTCGTAGGTGTCAGCCAGCCGCGGCAGGGTCAGTCTCTCCCCCTCCCGAAGCACCTTTCTATCCCGGCAGAACACCTCACTGGGGCAGAGGGGGCTCATGTGAGGCAGCAGGTGGGGTGGACTTAGCTACATCACCCCCCACACCTGCCCACACGGGAGACCAGCACAAAGCAGGGGCGGCGCCTGTCACAGGTGGGTGGCCCCGTCACTCAGCACTCGTCCTCCTAGTGTCCCTTCCGGGAACCTCCTAGTGTCCCTTGCCACTCAGGACACATGGCCAGCCACAGTGGCCACTGGGACCCCACGCTCAGAATGTGTCCCCACACGTGGTGGGAAGGGTCTGTATCTCCTCATCCCATTATCAGCGCAGGGTCCTGAAGGCAGAGGGCCGCTCCACTGCTGCTACAGCCTGCAAGGTCCTTGGGCTGTGCCTGCCCTGCCTGTGTCAGGGGGCCACACCCACAGACATACCACAAGACAGGCTGCTGCTCGATGACCGTCCGCTTGTTTTCCAGGGCTAGTGCCAAGCCCTTGCCCATGGGGAAGCCCTGGCGGGCCAGCTAGATGCTGGGCTGGAAGAGACGAGCCCAGGGCAGCCGCCCATGCCGCTGGTGTGCCAGCTCATAGCCTCGGATCTCCCCAGGCACCGCCACCGACAGCCCTCCTGGGGAGAGAGAGCCACAGTTAGTGACCCTGAGTGGGGGACATCGGGATCTCTCGCAGGCAGCATCCCAGGCACAGTCCCTGACTCGTTTTACAGATGGGGAAATGAGGCTTAGGAGGAAAGGTTTTTTTTTTCTTTTTTGAGTTGGGGTCTTGCCATCTTGCCCAGCCTGATCTCGAACTCCTGGATTCAAGCAATCCTCCCACCTCAGCCTCCTGAGTAGCTGAGATTACAGGCGTGAACACCACACCCAGCAGAAGGGGATTTTTAATTTTTTTATTTATTTTTTAATTTTAATTTTTTTTTTAGGAGGGGATGTTTAATTTTTTTTAAGAGGGGCTCAGCAGGTAGGAGTGTACATGGACCAGGGATGTCTGAGGAGGGCACAGGAGGGGAAGCAGTAGCATGCGGCTGGGTTTTGCTGTCCCAGGATGAGGTGTCTGTCTGTGCAGGTGCCTGCATGTCTAAAATCCTGTGCCAGGCCAGACCCCCTCCCATCTCGCTGACCACAAGGGCTTATCCTGTAAGACTCATGGGCTCCACCAGAATGTGCCAAAACAAGAGCAGATCCCACCCTGACCCAGGTCAAGCACAGGCCACCTTCAAGACACAGCCAGCCCCAAGAAAGGGCTCCCTTCCTCTTTTCTACTGCCCCAGAGAGGCAAGACTGAGCCTTAACCTCCATCCTGTCCCCTCTCGCAGCCTCAGTTTCTCCATCCAACTATAAGGGTTTTTGTTTGTTTGTCTGTTTTGAGACAGGGTCTCACTCTGTTGTCCCAGCTGGAGTGCAGTAGTGCAATCATGGCTCACTGCAGCCTTGGCTTCCCAGGCTCAAGCGATCCTCCCACCTCAGCCTCTGAAGTACCTAAGACTACAGACATACCCCACTACACGTGGCTTTTTTTTTTTTTTTTTTTTTTTTTTTGAGATGGAGTTTCACTCTTGTTGCCCAGGCTGGAGTGCGATGGCACAATCTTGGCTCACTCCAACCTCCACCTCCCGAGTTCAAGTAATTCTCCTGCCTCAGCATCCCAAGTAGCTGGGATTACAGGCATGTACAACCATGCCTTGCTAATTTTTGCATTTTTAGTAGAGACGGGGTTTTACCAGATTGGTCAGGCTGGTCTTGAACTCCTAATATCAGGTGATACATCCTCCTCAGCCTCTCAGAGTTTTGGGATTACAGGCGTGAGCCACCACTCCCAGCCTAATTTTTTATTTTTATTTGTTGTAGAGACAGGGGTCTTGCTACGTTGCCAAGACTGGTCTCAAACTCTGGCCTCAAGCAATCCTCCCACCTCAGCCTCCCAACATGCTGGGATTACAGGTGCACCCAGTCTATAAGGGGTTTTGCCTTCCAGTTCTGACTTTTGAGGAGGTCATTGGAAACAGACCCCTGGGCCTGCTTCCCCCCGAGCCCCACTGCCCATATGGACACTACAGACACTGACCCTTTGCCCAGAAAGGTACAACTATGGCCTCTGCCCCCAGGTACTCTCCTGCTCTTGCGAGAGATGTTGGGGCCATTTGGCTTGGCTTGGTGGCTGCTGCTCTAGAACTGCCTCTCCCACCCTGAAGCCTGGCACAAGTTTCCAAGAGCTGGTGGTTTCAATTCCTAGAAGCTGCACATACATCCCGGAAGGTCTGACACCCAGCACATGATTCCTTCCACCTTGTAGTTAGACAGAAGTTCTTTTCTGTTTTGTTTTGTTTTTTGTTTGTTTGTTTTTGAGATGGAGTCTTGCTCTGTCTCCCAGACTGCAGTGCAGTGGCATGATCTCAGCTCACTACAACCTCCGCCTCCCAGGTTCAAGCGATTCTCCTGCCTCAGCCTCCCGAGTCGCTGGGTTTACAGGCACAGGCCAGCACACCAGGCTAATTTTTGGATTTTTAGTACAGATGGGGTTTTGCCATGTTGGCCAGGCTGGTTTCAAACTCCTGACCTCAGGTCATCCACCCACCTCAGCCTTCCAAGGTGCTGGGATGACAGGCGTGAGCCACCGTGCCCAGCCAAGACAGGAGAAGTTCTAATCTTTGATAGCAGACCAGGGTGATGATGCTTAGCAACAGTATTTTGTATATTTCAAAGTAACGAAGAGAGGAATATGGTGCTAACACCCAGAAATGAAAAATATTCAAGGTGACGGAGACTCCAAATACCCTGCCTTGATCATTATACACTCTATGCATGTAACAAGCACTCACATGTACCCATAAATATAGAAAATATCATGTATCAATATCAGAAAAAAATCTTCTCCTGACCTCAGGCCAATCAGACTCTCATGCCGCCACACTTGCCAAGTTCTCTGGTGACCCCCACACTGCCAGACCCAGTGCCCCTCTCAGCTTTACTGGGCTCATCACTCTCCCTGAGAGCCGCCCCTGCATCCCAGCACCTGGCTCCACCCGAGTCTCCCCCGCCTGCCATCCTAGCTCCTACTCTCCCCTCTGTCTTTGCTCTCTCTCCTCGTGGTCTGCTTGACATCTGAGCTTCAGCCTCCATTTATGCACGAACTCCCAAATTGACCTGCTGGCCTGGACTGCTCTTCTGATCACCAGACCTGAGTATCTACCTGCCTGCTCGAAGAAAACATCTCAAACTTCAGCCCAAAACCGAGCTCTGAGTGTCTGCTCAACCTGCGTCCTGAGAACTCTGCCTGTCTCCATTAGGGTCACCCCATCCTTCCAGGTACAGACAAAAGATCAGGGGTCCCCGGGGACTCCCTACACAAGCATCACACCCAACCCATCCTCAAATCCACAGGCTCCACTTCCAAGTGTGTCTGTCCAGCATCAGCCACTTCCCAGCACCCTCTCCACGAATTACTGCAGTGACCTCTGGACAGGTCCCCACATGCTCCCTGCCCCTTACACAGCAATCCGTAGGCCAGATCCATCCCCTTCCACTCACACACTCCACGAGCCCCCACTTCCCTCAGACAGGAAGCAGAGGCTTCACCATAACCTAAGAGATCCCACACAACCTGGGCCATTTCCCTTGGGTCACTTGCTGCAGCCTCCCTAGCTCCCCACAGGGCTCTGTCCCTGCCATCACACCTGGATAGCAGACCAGGAGATAACTCCCCTGACCCCATCTCTGCCTCTGGGTCTTTGCTCAGATGTCTCCTTCCCTGACTGGGTCACCCTCCATAGAGTCCCAGATTTTGAGGCCCTCCAGGTCTGTTTTTCTACAGCCCGTAACACACCCGCACCTGCCTAGTTTCTTTTCCCACCTGGAGTGTCACAGATTTCCTCTGCCATCTTTGTTTTTCACTCCAGCTTCAGGAACAACAGCTGATTCTTTAAGACAATGCTCAATACATTCTAGTTAAATAAATGATTCTAAGCATCCACAAGGTGCCAAGCCTATGATTCCCGCATTCTCTTACCCTGAGCAACTTCATGTCTACAGATGCTGAGTTTCTCAATGAGTATTAAAAACAAATGAAAGATTGGCGGGGCACAGTGGCTCACGCCTGTAATTCCAGCACCTTGGGAGGCCGAGGCAGGGGGATCACGAGGTCAGGAGATCGAGGGACCAGCCTGGGCAACATAGTGAAAACCCGTCTCTACTAAAAAATACAAAAAATTAGCCGGGTGTGGTGACAGGCACCTGTAGTCCCAGCTACTCGGGAGGCTGAGGCAGGAGAATGGCGTGAACTCAGGAGGCAGAGCTTGCAGTGAGCCGAGATCGCATCACTGCACTCCAACCTGGGCGACAGAGTGAGACTCCATCTCAAAAAAAAAAAAAAGAAAAAAAAAATCAAAGATTGAGTATGTTGCAGAAGACTCCAAAGGGCGCCACCCAGGACCCCCACCTGAAGTCTAAGGCCTGCTATGGTGAGTGTGTCCTGCCCCTCCATCCTCCAACTTGTTTTTTTTTTTTTTTGAGACGGAGCTTCGTTCTTGTTGCCCAGGCTGGAGTGCAGTGGCATGATCCCGGCTCACTGCAATCTCCACCTCCTGGGTTCAAGCGATTCCCCTGCCTTAGCCTCCTGAGTAGCTAGGATATTACAGGCCTGTGCCACCATGCCCGACTTATTGTACTTTTAATAGAGAAAGGGTTTCACTATGTTGGCCAGGCAGGTCTTGAACTCCTGACCTAGGTGATCCATCTGCCTCAGCCTCCCAAAGTGCTGGGATTACAGGCGTGAGCCTGTGAAAAAAAGGCCCAGCCTTTTTTTTTTGACAGGGTCTCACTTTGTTGCCCAAGCTAGAGTGTAGTGGTATAATCATGGCTCACTGCAGCCTCAACCTCCTGGGCTCAAGTGATCCTCCCACCTTAGACTCCTGAGTAGCTGGGACCATAAGCACACACCGCCATACCTAGCTAATTATTTTTCCCATTTTTTTGTAGAGATGGAGTCTAGCTATGTTGTCCAGGCAGGTCTCCTGGGCTCATGTGCTCCTCCTGACTTGGCCTCCTAAAGTGCTAGGACTAGAGGCGTTGAGTTGTTGAGACCCTCCCATCCTCCAACTTTTATCTCACAATCTATTGTGCCTCCTTTGGGGACAGACAGTGGCTTCCTGGATGGACAGTGGCTTCCCTTCAGGTACCTGGGGAATTTGGGGGCCTCCTCTCCACTTAAGACCAGATTAGAAAAGAGAGACTCCACCTCACATTCTAGAGCGCCATCCCCACAAATGAACAAATGAGTGAATGGGATGCCTGTTGAAAAGGCAGGATATAGACAGCCTGGGTTCAATTTTAGCTTCAACACCTCCCAGCTGTGTGACCTCAGCTGATTTGCATGACCTGTCTGAGTCTCAGCATCCTCACCCTGTAAAGTGGGAATCCACACAGCATCCCCTAGCCCAAAGGAGCAGGGAGGGTTGTGAGAGGCTCGTGGGTGAAAAGCGCAGAGCAGAGCGTGGGCCCCAGTGAGCCCTGGTCCATGAGGTCTGCTAGCATAATAATTATTCTTTCCACGTGCTGCACAGAGTGGCCCCGGAGGCCTTAGCAGAAATAACAGAAGCTCCCGGCCCTTTACCGTGGTGATGATGGTCCTGACCACTCATTGTGGGACGGTGCTATGGGGCCAGGAAGGGATGGGGGGTGCTAGAACTGCCCCTGAACCCTGACGGGAGCAGGCTCCTGTGGGCAAGGCCCCTTCCCGGTGGCTCAGCCAGCTCTGCACCCATGCCCCAAGTCTGCAGCATGGCTTACCCTTCTGGGACTGCTCCGAGCTGTTGAACATGCTGGCAAAGGCCAGCCTGGGGGCCACCTCGTGGGCATTGATGACCTCAGCTTTTCCTAGAAGGAGAAGCAGGTAGGCAGGCCCACCCACCCAAACCCTTTATGCCACGTGAGCCTGGGGGCCACCGAGCTGTGCCTCAGCCCAACCCACAACCCCTGCCCCTCTCCCTCTCCTCTTCCGAGGCACTCATGGGTGGTGCTGTTGTAGATGGTGAGGAAGAGGCCACCCTCGATGCTCATGCTGTGGGCATTCATGAGCCCCACACACAACAGGGCTGCAATGGCTGCATCCACTGCAGAGCCAGCGTCCCGCAGTGCATCCCTGCCATGTGGCACATAAAGGCATGAGAACCTGCAGGCTTCCACCCTGGCCCCGCATACACACCCTGCTGCCCACCTGCCCAAAGGAGGATGGAAGAGAAGTCCATTCGAGTTTTGGGGTTTTTGTTTTTAGTTTCTTTCTTTTTTGTTTTGAGATGGAGTATTGCTCTATTGCCAGGCTGGAGTGCAATGGCACGATCTCAGCTCACTGCAACCTCTGCCTCCCGGGTTCAAGCCATTCTCCTGCCTCAGCCTCCTGAGTAGCTGGGACTACAGGTGCATGCCACCATGCCCAGCTAATTTTTGTATTTTTAGTAGAGACCGTGTTTCACCATGTTGGCCAGGATGATCTCTATCTCTTGACCTCATGATCCGCCTGCCTTGGCCTCTTTTTTTTTTTTTTGGAGACAAAGTCTCTCTTTGTTGCTCAGGCTGGAGTGCAGTGGTGTGATCTCAGATCACTGCAGCCTCAGTCTCCTGGGCTCAATTGACCCTCCCATCTCAGCCTCCCAAGTAGCTGGGACTATGGGCACATGCCACCATGCCCAGCCAATTTTGTTTGTTTGTGTATTTTGTAGAGATGGGGTTTCATCATGTTGCCCAGGCTGGTCAAGAACTCCTGTGCTCAAGTAATCCACCCACCTTGGCTTCCCAAAGTGCTGGTATTACAGGCATGAGCCACTGTGCCCAGCCTTTGTTTTATGAGACAGGGTCTCACTTTGTCACCCAGGATGAAGTGCAGTGGCACAGTCTTGGCTCAATGCAGCTTTGACCTCCTGGGCTCAAGCAATCCTCCCACTTCAGTCTCCTGAGTAGCTGGGACTACAGGTAAGAACCACCACACCGGGCAATTTTTGTCTTTTTTGTAGAGATAGGGTCTTTCTATGTTGCCCAGGCTGGTCTCGAACTCATGGTCTAAAGCAATCCTATCGCCTCAACCTCCCAAAGTGCTGGGATTACAGTTTCTTCTTTTTCTTTTCTTTTTTTTTTTTCTGAGACAGAGTTTCACTCAGTTGCCCAGGCTGGAGTGCAGTGGCATGATCTTAGCTCACTGCAACCTCTGCCTCCTGGGTTCAAGCGATTCTCCTGCCTCAGCCTCCTGAGTAGCTGGGATTATAGGCACACACCACCAAGCCCCGCTAACTTTTTATATTTTTAGTAGGGACAGAGTGCACCATGTTAGCCAGGCTGGTCTCGAACTCCTGACCTCGGGTGGTCTGCCCGCCTCAATCCCCCAAAGTGCTGGGATTACAGGTGTAGACCACCTTGCCCAGACAGTTTCCTCTTTATGAAGCAAACAAATGTACATGATTTTTATAATTGGGACAAAAAGGGAAATTGCTATACTTCATTAATAACATTTTTTTTCCCTGCTAGAGATGGTTGCTTACACCTGTAATCTCAACACTTTGGGAGGCCAAGGTGGAGGATCACTTGAGGCCAGGAGTTCAAGACTAGCCTGGGCAATAGAGTGAGACCATATCTACAAAACAGTCTTTTTAAATTAGTCAGGTGTGATGCATGCCTGTAGTCCTAGCTACTCAGGGGGCTGAGGTGGGAGGATCGCTTAAGCCCAAGAGTTCAAGGCTGCAGTGAGCTATGATCATGCCACTGCACTCCAGCCTGGGTGACAGAACAAGACCCTGTCTCAAAATATGAAAAACATAATATTTTTTCTGTTTAAGTCTTTAGAAGGGAACTGATCTTTATATATAACATGAGATAAGAGTCTAAAATAGAATAAAACAGTAGAAGCCAGGCACCATGGCTCACACCTGTAATCCCAGCACTTTAGGAAGCTGAGGCGGGAGGATCACTTAAACCCAAGAGTTTGAGGCTGCAGTGGGCTATGATCGCTCCCCTATACTCCAGCCTGGGTGACAGAGTAAGACTCCACCTTAAAAAAAGAATAAGCCCTTCATGTCCCTGTTTGGGCAACAGCGTTCCTTGGGGGGAGGGGGGAGGGATGGCATTGGGAGATACACCTAATGCTAAATGACGAGTTGGTGGGTGCAGCACACCAACATGGCACATGTGTACATATGTAACAAACCTGCACATTGTGCACATGTACCCTAAAACTTAAAGTATAATAATAATAAAATAAAATAAAAAAAGAAAGAAAGAAATTGTCTCCTATCCAAAAAAAAAAAAAAAACAGAAAAGAATAAGCCGGGCATGGTGGCTCACACCTGTAATCCCAACACTTTGGGAGGCCCAGGTGGGTGGATTACCTGAGGTCAGGAGTTCGAGACCAGCCTGACCAACATGGTGAAACCCCATCTCTACTAAAAACACCATAATTAGGCCAGGCCACAGTGGCTCACACCTGTAATCCCAGCACTTTGAGAGGCAGAGGTGGGAGGATCACAAGATCAGGAGTTCAAGACCAGCCTGGCCAACATATCAAAACCCTGTCTCTACTAAAAATACAAAAATTAGCTGGGCATGGTGGCACATGCCTGTAGTCTCAGCTAATGTGGAGGCTGAGGCAGGAGAATCACTTGAACCTGGGAGGGGGAGGCTGCAGTAAGCCAAGATTGCACCACTGCCCTCCAGCCTGGGTAACAGAGTGATACTCTGTCTCGGAAACACACACACACACACACACACACACACACACACAAATCTGTTGAGCGTGGTGGCACACGCCTGTAATCCCAGCTACTTGGGAGGCTTAGGCATGAGAATCGCTTGAACTTGGGAGGCGGAGGTTGCAGTTAACTGAGATTGCACCACTGCACTCCAGCCTGGCAACAGAGCAAAACTCCATCTCTAAATAGATAGATAGATAGATAGATAGATAGATAGATAGATAGATAGATAGATAGGAAGAAATAAGTAAAAATAGCCACCAAACAACAAAACAGTGGAGTTTATCCAAAGAGACAGAGATTCTTAGAACTGAGAAAAGGGGCCCTGTTTGGCTCTAGGAGACCCACATCCTGCTCTTGGAGTCACCATCCCCTTCCCAAAGGCTACTGAGAGAGTCCAAGCAAAGCTTACATTTGGGGAAACTGAGTCTCAGAGGGGTGAAGGTATTGCTCTGGTCCACTTGCCCAGTTTTCAGGGCCCATGTCCCATGCCCTGCCCCACTCACCTCCCAATCTCCGAGCACTGCTTGGCATCCGCAGCCACGGCAGCCCTGGTATACACATGGTTGTCAGGTTCCTTGGAGGCTGAGGGCAGCCAGAGACAGAGGACGACAATGAACAGCACCAGGACCACGGCCAGCAGGCCCAGCACCACTAACTTCTTCTTCATGGCTCTGCTGCTCCCACGGGGTAAAGAGCAGGGTCAGGCCCAGCCTCAGACATTCCCTGGCCCCTCCCCAACAGGGCACAGTCTAAAGTCGGGGCTCAGAAACACAAGGCCTGTGTCTCCTTCCTGCTTCCCAGAATACGTACAGGCTGTCAGGCCCCCAGACCTTTGCGCAGGCCATGCTCTCTGCCAGAAGTTCTGGGCCTCATCTCTGCCCTCCCAAATCCTCCCTGCTTATCTTCAGAGCCCATCCTGGTAAGAACCCCATCTCCAGCAGCGACCCTTCCTGGGAGCCCCCAGATTTCCTCACCCCTCTTTCTGCAGGGCCTTGCCTACCTCCTCACAGTGGCTGAGCCTCCACTGCTTAGGGAGAAGCTCCAGTAGGGATGGGCCTGGCCTGGTTTCTCCTGTGTCCCCCACCTCAGCTTAGAGCCTGGCACTGTCCAGGAGTCCTCTGAAGACCCTCCACCCCACCTGGAGCATGGGGTTTAGCTTCCATAGTGCCCACAATCAGAACACCCCACAGATTCACTGCCACGGGGACAGGACTTACCGTCCAGCAGCAGACGGGGACCCCAAGACTTGCCTGGGGTGTTGGCCACAAAAGACAGGAGGATTTGGTGGAAACACCTGAGGAAATAACTGGGGTCTCCCTCACACTCTGCTGAAGCCTGCAGCCACAGGATCTTCAGAGACTCTCTGATCAGGCAGCCTTCTCGTTCTCCTGAAGGTCAAGGGAGGTTACCTGAAGCACGCGCAGCCCAGACCTTTCTGGGGGACTCCGTGTTACCTCCCTCTGCCTCCGGCTGGTTTCTCTGTCTCCAGTTGAACTCTGGAGGCAAAGAGGCTGTCAGTAACACATTTGTTTCCATGAATTCTCTCAGCACGTCTCCCAGGCACAGCTCAAAGAGGGTTTTGCATGGAGCAGGGCAGGTAGGGGACAGGGCATTCCTGCAGAAGCCCAGGATGTGCATGTGGTAAGCATGGCAAAGGGGGCTCAGGGGGCACTGCCAGCCTGCCCTGCTCTGACGCTGGACTTGCCACTCACCTGCTGTGGGGCCTCAGGCAAATCACTGAACTGTCCAGCCTGGATGACGGCAGCACCTCACTTGCCTTGCTGATGGGAGTTTTGTGAATAGAGTAGGTTAGACTGTGGGTAGGACTTGGTGAATGGTAGCTGTGATTATCATCATGGCTGCACTGGGGACACCCCCAGGAGGCCTGAGTGGCACAGGTCTCTTGCTCACTCTATGTCCCCTGTGGACTCCCTTCCAGGCTGTGCAGTGAGTGGCAGCAGTGACCCTTGGGAAGTCTCATGGATATGGCAGCAGGTGACAGGTGTGACAACAGGGAAGAGGGATGTGGTGACAGAGGTTGGAGTTCCCCTCTCCCACAGTGAGTTTCCCACAAAGGGAGGTGTCTGCCAGCAAGCCCCTCCAATGAGCCCCAAGCTGGGTTTCCCTCCACTCCACCCTGTCCCAGTGCAGAGCGTCTGACCTCAGAGGCAGACACACTGTCCAAGAGGTGGTCTATGAATGGAGTCCCTGTGCCCTCCCCACACACAGGGAACATCCAGATGCCATCGTGGAAGTGTGGCCACCTCCCCAGGCTTGGTGGGCCTGGGGCCGATAGTGTGATACATTTGACCCCCTCCCAGCCCTGGATGCAGACACCAAGAGCAGAGAGACCTGGCAGTAGTCATGCAGCAGCACACCACCCCACATCCCCAGCACAATCCAAAGCAGCCCCTCATCCCCACCGTGACCAACCACAGCGTGAATCCAGGTGCCACCTGTTTCTGACCTGAACTCCCTCACAGCTGCTGCCTGCACTCCCTCCCTCCAACATCGCCTGCCCTTCAGTCTTCCAGAAAGCTGCTAGAGGGCTCTGTCTGTCCAACTACAGAACAGGCCCTGCCTCCTCCTTGCCCCGTTGGACAGCTCACACCCTTCACCAGGCCTGACAGCGCTCTTGCCACTCCAACACCCTGGGTCCCAGCCGGGAGTCCAGGTCAGGATTAAGGGTCCCTCATAGAGACACCGATTTCTGGAGGTCCAAAGAGCCTCAGGAGCTGGGCCAGCAATATGCAGCATCTATTATGGACACAGAACATTCCCATCACATGGCCGGGTGCAGTGGCTCACACCTATAATCCCAGCACTGTGGGAGGTAGAGGCAGGTGGATCACCTGAGGTGAAGAGTTGGAGACCAGCCTGGACAACATGGTGAAACCCCCATCTCCACTAAAAATACAAAAAGTTAGCCAGGCATGGTGGCAGGTGCCTGTAATCCCAGCTACTCAGGAGCTGAGGCAGGAGAATTGCTTGAACCCGGGAGGTGGAGGTTGCAGTGAGGCAAGATTGCACCACTGCACTGCAGCCTGGGCAACAAGAGGAAAACTCCGTCTCAAAAAAACAAAAGCAAAAAACAAAAACAAAAGGACATTTCCACCACAAGTCATGGGGCAGGGGCCTGGCCTGGTGAGTGACCCTGTCCTAGCATGACAGTCCCCTGCACCAAGGAAGCTACCCAGTCCCGTCCACTGGGCCGGGTCATGCTGAGTGCCCTGGAGGGCATGGCCTCATCTCTCCCAGGCTCAGGGTCATGAGCTGAGCCCCCGGTCAGGGTCCTGGGGTGGTCCAACCATGACCCAGCCTCCCCTGTCTGTTAATCTGTCTACCCAAAGGCCCAAGTAGGCACCTGGAGGAGCAGGGGGCACCCAGCCAGGCTTAGACTGCTGGGAAGAACTTGGAGGAGAGTAGGCAGTGCTGGGCCCTGTCCCTTCCTCCCAGGGCAGGTCAGCAAGGGAGGGTGGGCCCAGCCTCCCATAGGCAGATGTCCCCGGCTCAGAGGAAGACACCCTGCTGAGGTCCTGGGCTTCCATTTCCCATCCCTCCACCCTCAAAACTCACTGAAAGAATGTCCAAGCCCAGAGGCCTGGTTCTCACCCAAACAGTGTGAGAGCTGCACACACTAGGGGAAACTGAGGCTAGAAAGTAGGTCAGCTGCTATGGTTGGCCTCAAACCCAGAACCCCTTCCTTGTGACCCTGATGGGCTTACCTGAGGCCTGGGGACAGTGGGGGCCCAGGAGAGCACCTCTTCCTCAGAAGACAGTTCTGGGCTGCACCCGCTGGGGAGGAAGAGACAGACTTGTCTGCCTGGGAAAATCGCAGCCACAGAACTGGCTGGGCCCCCCCACTCTCCAGAGTGGCTCAGAGCCATGCCTGAGGCCCCCTGCAGCACTCCTCAGGGGACCTCCGAATTGGGAGTGGGATCTGGGGGTGGCCACCTCCGAGGAGGAGCAGAGGCAGGGAAAGAGCAGGAGCGGCCAGAGGACCCATGAGCTTACCTAGTCCAAGAGACCAGCCAGGGGGTGCCCAGCAGCCCTGGTGGACAGTGGGAGGCATCCACACAGGGTGCAGGACAGGCAGGCCTCTCACAGAGATCCAGCCTGGCTGGGAGGATGGGGAAGCTGACGTCACAGCAGCAAGGAGGCACACAGTGACTTGGCACAGTGACTTGGCCTGTCACCACATGACTAAAGTTCACGCAGCCCTGGCAGGGCCCTGGATGGCAGGTGCTATGAGCCGGGGAAAGGGTTTCCTTCCTTTCAGACTCAGTTCCCTCCAAAGGGCACTGTCTGCCCACAAGCCCCTCCAGTGGGCCCCAGGCTGGGTCCCTCTGGCTCTCCCTGTCCCTGTTCAGAACATCTGAACTCACAGCCAGTGTCCCAGAGATGGCTCTGGAGGTGGTGGAGTAGTGGTGCCCCTGGCACTAGACCAGAACCCAGACTAAGGGGCCTCACCACACGCTGCTGTCAATGCTAAAAGTGTGTTCCGGGAACATGGCCTGGGGCCCTGAGTGCAGACTGGTTCTGCTGCCCATCCAGAAACATTAGCACCCCAGGCCCGAGGAACCACCTGAACAGCCCAGAAAGGCAGGGCCCAGAGAGGGCCTGAGCTGGCCCAAGCTCACAGAGCCCAGCAGTGCAGACTTGGCCACCTGGTAACTGCCCCAAGTTACTGCATGTTTCTGACCAGCCCACCAAGAAGTCTGAGCCAGGAACAGCTGCGGACCCAGCCCAGGGGACTTTGGACAGTGCTGCCCATTCCCCTGTGGCCCTCATCTGCCAAGGATATGGGCCAGAGTCTCCCTGAGTCATGGCTCCCTCCCCTGATCCTGGCCTGCTGTGTCTACAGTGCCGGAGAGCCCCTGCAGCCTCCACCTGAGGTCTATTTCGTGCCCATAACACCTACCCCACAATCATCCTTCCAGGCTGCCCCAAGCTGACAGAAGGGGACATGAAGGCTGACCCAATATTGCTTCCTGCCTGGGTCACATAGGCCTGTCCTGTCATCCACTGCTCTCAAACGGGCTCTGGACAGAACCCACCAGACACACAACTGTGAGATCCTCAATAGCCCTAGGATGGAGGTGCTATGACCAAGCCCTTTCTCAGGCTATTCCTCCCCCTGAAGATCAGGGTGACTGGGAAGATGACAGGGCAGGAACCAAGGCCCCATGACCTGTCCCTGAAGGCTAGACAGCCAACAGGAACATCAGGGGATTTGGCCCTGCTGAGTGGCTGCATTCCATGGCAGTCAGCCGGGAGGGGTCTGAAGTGGAGAGCCACAGGGCTCTGTCCCCTGCCCAGCTCAGCAGTTTCCTCTCTGCCTGAGAGCATATAAGACATGCATGTTCTCACTCATAGGTTGGAATTGAACAATGAGAACACTTGGACACAGGAAGGGGAACATCACACACTGGGGCCTGTCGTGGGGTGAGGGGAAGGGGGAGGGATAGCATTAGGAGATATACCTAATGTAAATGACAAGTTAATGGGTGCAGCACACCAACATGGCACATGTATACATATGTAACAAACCTGTACGTTGTGCACATGTACCCTAGAACTTAAAGTATAATTTTATATATAATACTATATATATTTATATATTATAATATATTATATAAATTACATAAATATAATAATTATATATATATATATATACACACATGTATATGACATACAGGATTCACAGCAGCAGGTGGGCAGGAAGAAAGTCTGAGTGGGTAAAGGATGGCCCAGATCCCTGCAGCTGACCCCAAAAGGAAAACCCTGGGCTGGGGAAAGTAGGGAGACAGAGCTGCCTTCAATAGGGCACAGCTGAAGCCTGGCAGCAGCTGAGGATTCCAGAGAGGGGAGACAGGAGGGGAGTCACTTTATCAAAGGACATGTTAATAGAGGTAGGGCCTACAGAATGAAGGAGGCTTTTCCTCACATGCTGAGTGTGTCACATTCTGTCCCAGTCAGCCCTCTACCCCCTGAATGCAGAGAGGGCACCTAGGGGGAAGTGGGTCCGGGGAAGCCATGTCACCTGAGGAAAGACTGCAGGGGCTGGCCTAGAAGTCTTCTCCAGACCCCACAGCTCTTGTCCTGGGCACATAAGGTAGTGAGTTCCCTGTCCCGAGAAATGTGCAAGCCTCACTCACCCAGAGACACTGACTCTGGTATCAATACCACCCACTTCCAACACACGTGCAAGCACGTGCACACACACACAACTGAGCCTCATCTAGGCTGAGCAGAGCAGCTTCCCAGGATGCAGCAGAGAGAGGAGTACGAGGAAGAGGTAGACACGGCAGCCAGTCTGAGGTTTCCTGGTTAATCCTTCAACCCAGCTTGATGGCTTTGTCACCACAACCCCAGAGCCACAAAGGTGAAACCAGAGCACAGCCCCAACCCCATTCACAGGCAGGAAACTGAAGCTTAGACAAAAGGGATTTACCAAGGTCAGCTGGCTCCAGGAAGTCTGCAGACCTGTGGGTGAGCCCAGGACACACCCACCCCTTACCCTGCCAGCCCCCAGCCTGGAGTCGCTATCCCTGGATATCAGAATGTACAGATCTCTGGCTGCTTCCCCAGGACCGTCTACACCCCTGGACTGGATGCTTACTACCCAGATGTGGAGATGGAATCTCTCTCTCACAGTTTCCACCCTTGCGGCACAGAGTTGAGAATCAGAAAAAACACCCCTTCAGTAAGATTTAATAACCACTACCTGCTGGAAACCTGTAGAAAGAACTATATATATCCCTATATATATAGCTGAGAGGTGGCAGGTGCCCCCTGGAGTTGGGCAATGACCCCTCGCACAACCAGCCCTGCCCCACCCCAATCCACAGGCACAAACAGAACCCAGGAACGAGGCAAGCATGGCCCAAGGACACAGTGTCCCCCCAACCCCATCACAGCTCTGGCTCTACTCCAGAGCTGACCCCCCACCCCCACTCAGGGCTGCCAGATCCTCCAGGGCCTGTTTGTTCATGCTGCACTCTTTCCTCTTAATTCCAAGAAGCCACGGCTCTCTCAAGAGCTTCTTCGCACAAGTCAGGTGACTCCCCCCAGCCCTCCTTCACCCACCCGCATACCTCACTCAAACTCACGTAAACTCATCAGCCAAGAAACAGAGCCCCCCCCCCAGCCCAGACCCAGTCGGATAAAGAACCCAGGGCTCTTCCCTTCTGTGGGATCCCTCTGCAGGATGCGCCCACACAAGTCTTGCCCCCTTCACTCCAAAGTGCAACTCACTCCCACAGCACGGGTACACAAACCGAGGCTCGGAGAGGAAGAGGAACTCCTCTAGCGTGCAGCAAGCATATGGCAGAGCTGAGAATGGGACTCAGGACTCCAGATACTCATGGGAGTGCCCTGACCTGAGCTTCCCCACCTATGATGTCCACCAGCTCAGAGAGGGTGAGTGGCGCCTCTGGGTCACACAGCACTGGGGCGCAACCAACTGCTCTCACTTCTGGGCTCACTCGACGCCCGGTCTGGTCGTCCAGCAGCACACTAAAACCAAGCTAAGATTCCCTGCTGTGACCCAGCTCCTCCTTCCCTCCCCCAGTGGACTGGGGGCGGGGCAGGGGGGAGGGGAGGCTTTAAAGGCACAGGAACTGCTGCAGGTGGGATGTGGGCTGGCTCCTGGTCCCATCCCTGGGGCTGTGTGATCTGGGATCGCTGCAGGCTGCAGGTCTCTCTGAGCCCGGTGGGGTCTCAAACCCTGAATGAGAGACCTGAACTCTGAAAGCCTCGGTGGGGCTGAATGAGGCTGGGTTTCAGCGGGAGGCAGATTAGACCAAAGGTTCCCTGGGAGATGGGGCCACAGAGCTGGGCTGCAGCCAGATGCCCATGTCAGGAGGAGCTGGAGATGTAAGCATCTGAGGCCCCACAAGGTCTGAGGAGCCTAGATCACTACTACAACCCCAAGGCAGGGGATGCTTCTCCTAACAGGCCCTCTCCCCAACTTTCAGGGCTATAGGCTGGGCTCTAGGAGCTGTTAATCCAAGGACCCTAGTCACCTGGACTGAACAGAGTCACGTGATCCAGGAGGGTCCTTCCTCAACCCCCAATTTCAGGGGTCTGAGCAGACAGGCTGACCGAGGACCCCAGGCAACGGAAGCAGGGGGATGAGGCCTATCCGTCCATCATGCCCTCACCTGCTCTGCCCCGTTCAATGAGATGAGATAGGGTGGGTGCCCCCACAGTGCTGGCAGGTCGAAGCCTCTAAGCCCTCAGATCAAGGTCCACACATGGTCTGCAGCCTGCCAGAATTGTCACTCTTAGCAAGGCTAAGAGTGGCAACACAGCACCCTCCATGGCCCATCAGGAAGGACAGGCAGAGACAACAACGAATTGTAGGGATGTGAGAATAAGGGATGGAGAGGCACTTAAGGCTACACTATGTGAGAAGTTGAAAGAACTAGAGATTTTTAACAGAGAAGGGGCATACATTTCATGTATTTGAAAGGAAATGGCGCAGACTTCTCTTTGTTTTTTCCATGGGCAGATCTCAAAAGGGAAATTACAGGAAAGTGAACTTTTCAACAATCAGAGCTGCCCAAAAGTGGAACTGAGGCTTGCAGAGTGAGTAGCTCTCCCTCCCTGGAAGCATTCTGGCAGAGGTTGAGTGCCACCTGTGAGGGAGAGGAATAAGGGCTACACCATGGGGTCGAGGAAGGGCCAGAGGAGGAATGATTCAGTTTGGAGACAGGAAAGGCTTGTCTGGGCTGGGCTGCGAGCTAAGGAAGAAGGGGGATGCAGATGCATAAGACCAGAAAATGCCTTCTAGGTAGGAACTCTGGGTGTGGAGCTGGTGTCAGCCCAAGATTCAGGGTGCAAACTGCAAACCCAGAAGAAGATTCAGGAGCTGCCATGAACCCTGCCTTGCCACATTTTGCTAACCACAGCTGCCCTGCTCCTTGGTGAAGATGCTATCCACAGAAGCAGGGTCAAGGATGCTTCCATGAGTCTGCCGTCAGCATCAGGACCCACTGCAGGTAAAATGGATGGGATTGCAGTGTGCTAGGGTGATGGTCTGTGTACCTGCACCCACACTCAGCATGCACCTTGCAGACAGTCTCTCCACACCAGCCCCACAGAGCCCCACCCACCCCCAGGCAGTCTCTGCACTAAACCCACTGGCCCAGGACAGCCGTGCCCTGCGGCCTTACCTGGCTGTTTCACAGTGACTTCTGTGCGCCCAGAAACCTCCTCTGCCAGCTTGTACCAGGCGTAGTTGGGGCTCAGCAGCCACTCCTCCAAGTGGCAGTAGTAGCTGCCGCTGTCGCTGACCTCGGCTCTCTGGAAGGTGAGGCTGAACAGGCCCCCCGACACATGCCTCTCAAACTGGAGCCTGGCTCTCAGGCCCTCCTCCTCCGCGTAAGTACCGTATTCGAAGGCGGAGTTGTGGGTAGTCTTCAGGATAAGCTTGCCGTTGGCATCTGAGGGCTTGTGGACGTACCAGAGCACCGCAAAGTGGGAGTTCTGGCTGGTCTGAGACTTGACTGAGCAGTTCAGCTGAATGGGCTTGTTTTCCACCAGGGTGAGGGTCCTCTTCGATTTGCTCACCTGCAGCTTTGTCACTGCAAAGGAAAGGGGAACACAAGAATCACCACAGACTCCCAGAAACGTGGCCCATCCACCTTGAGGCTCTGAGTCAGTTTTCCTCCAGCACAGTTCCTGGGGGATTTAACACCGACTGGCTTCAGTGTGAGGAAGGCAGCACGGAGCCCAGGCCACCGCTAAATACCCTTCCCTGTCTCCTCCTTGCCATGTGCCTGGCTTAGGCCTTCACCATCTCTCCCCTATCCACTGCCTGCACAGCCCACCATCACAGGGCCTCTGAGGGTGATCCTGCTGAAGTACAAATCTAGCTATATCAGGTCTCTGCTTGAAAAGTTTAATGGCTCTGAACTACTTACAGGTTAGAGAGAAACAATTCTTTTTCACAGCACAAAGTCCCTTCAGGATCTGGCCTTCACCCAAGTGTCCTGACTCATCTCTCACGACTCACCCTCAGGCACCCTCCACAGGCGCACACCCCTGGTGCAGTTTCCCTGAGTGCTGGCCTTTGCCCTTTCTGTCCTCTCTGCCAGTCTCCTTCTGCCACCTCCCACCCTCACCCTTCTCTCCACTTATCCCTCATTCCCATCCCCCTGGGCTCCAAACCCTTCCTCAGCACCCTCTATATGTCTTTGGGCTGTGTGTCCTCACATCTCTCTCCCATATCCTAGATGGTGAGCTCCCCCAGGGCCGGGATCAAGCTCTTTCCACTCAATCAACCAGTATTTACGGAGTGCCCACTCAGTTTCCCACAGGATGCTAAGTGCTGGGGATGCCCTGAAGAGTAAGCCAGAGTCCCAGCCCTCATGGGGCGGAAGGCCTAGCAGACATTCTTATCGCTGCACCCCCAGAGCCTAGCACAACACCTGGGCCAGGAAAGCATTTGATCAGTGTTTGCTGAAATAGGTGAATGAGTGGGTGAGCGAATGAGAGCACATTGGAGAAACACGGCAACAGGTAATTAGAGGATGCTGCGGGGGCAGGGAGAGGCGGCTTCCTCTAGGGGAGTGAGAGAGAAGGCTGAGAAGACAGTAAACCACGGGGCAAGGCAAAGCCAACTGCAATCCTCCCTTCTCCTCACTGTCCCGCTCCAAAAACAGACAAGAGGGCAGCCTGTGGAGCGCCTCCCCAGCAGCTAATTAATGACGATGTTCACCTTGCCAGTGGCAAGAAGCCAAGGTCTAATGAAATCCATCTTAGGAAGGTGATTTGAGATCTCACCCACCCTATCATCATTAACCTTGGCTCTGCATTCCCCCACCCATGCCTCTCATGCTACTAAAAATGAAAAAAAAAAAAAACAATTCTAAGTTCCTCTTAGGGAACTAATAGCACAAGCATTGTTTCACCTCCACCACTCTCTTGACACTTAGTTTTTCCGCCACAGGGACCAAACCACTTCCCAGCTGAGAAAGAAAGCAGGGGCAAGGTGCAGATTCCACCCAGGGACAGCAACCTAGGCCTCCTCCAACCGAGCTTGTGTGGAGGGCAGGGGCAGGGGCAGGGCAGGGATGCCTGGCCAGGCTCCAGCACTCTGCTGGTCAGACTCTTGTCTCTTTAGTCCAGCTCAACCCCAGGAACTGCATCCAGACCCAGGACCCAGCCCACTGGTCATGACCCTGGCCTGCCAGCTGGCTTAAGCTTGGTTTGGCAGCATCAAGGGTTGATTGAGTCCCATGCATCACAGAACCAAAACTTGTGAAAGCCACAGACTGCCACTTGGTCTCCCTGTAACACACAGACAAATGTTCTGAATGGATGGAAGGATTTAGCAAGGCAAGGTGTGGCAAAGTCCAATTCCCAATGCCATGACTGAGCAACACTGCGGAGCATCTCCCGGCGGTGAATCAGACATTCTTTCCAGGAAGACTTGTTGAATTCACAAACCCACAGACCTTCTCACGCCATCAAGAACACACCAGGCACCACTTAGAGAGAAATCCTGTGTGCCACGGCCCCACCCTCCCGGGTTCATCTTTTTTGTTAGCAAGTCCAATCTTCTGCCTTCTCCCTTCTTCAAATGCAGAAAGTCCTCTAGGGCACACTAGGAATCCAGGACAGGGTTTACCATTAAGCTCCCAAGCTCTGGAAGTTAGATTTGCATTCACTTGCCAGTCGACTTTTCAGATTGGATTCCTATAATACTTGAAACAACCGGCTCCCTTTTCATTCTTTTCCAACCCAATTCACCGCATGCAAATGATATCTATATCAGTGCAAATGACACCACCTGAATTATCTGGTACTTGGCCAAAAAAACTGGGTTGTTCAGCATGGAGTAGAAAGAGGTTTAAAATGTATTATTAATTGGGACTGGATTATTTTTGCAACTGTTACTAAGGAAACCTCAATTGCTATAGTAACTGCATATGTTAAACTGGAATCCTGTGAGTAAACTTCTATTCAGTCACATGGTCTGAGAACAAGAATTCAAGGAAGAGAAATGTTCCAAAGCATTTCCATTTTTTTTTCCTTCCCGTGTCAAAATATTGTGAAGTGTTGAGAAGTTTGAAAGAGAGGCATTTTTTAAATTTGGTGCATGTCTGACAGGTGGGCAAGGGGTCAGCTCCTATTCTATGCTCTGGATTTCCTCCCACATCTCCAGGGCAGGTAGGACCTTTCCTGAGGCACAGGGGAGACTGGAATCTCCACATATAATTAGGGAGCCCTCCCATGTCCTGCCAGAGCCCTGCCCTGGGTGGTGTACAGCTTGCGTGCACCACCTTCCTCCACAGAGCTAGGAGAGCCCTGCCCACTTAGAGACCACAGGTGTTTTCATCTGCAAAATAAGAACAATGTCTCTATCTCCATTAGGAGTTTTGTGCAGACTAAAAGCAATTGTCTATAAAAAGAGTTTAGCACAGAACCTGGTATATAACAAACACCCAGTGAATTTTAGCTATTCTCATTCCTTTTTGGTTTCTGTGCCTTGTCCCAAGTTCAAAGTTCAACACTTAGATTGGGAGTTGTCAAGCATAAGTGGTAATCTTCCTGCTCAAAATGCTGTTCTCAGACCAGCAGCACTGGGAGCTTGTTAGAAATGCAGACTCTTAGGCCCCACCCCAGACCCAGTAAGTCAGAATCTGCACTTTAACAAGATCCCCAGGTGATTCACAAGTAGCTTCAAGCCTGAGAAACCCTGGACTTGGTGTGTGAGTGAACGGGCTTTGAGAGGCCATAAATGCGGACGTGAAAGAAAAGAGTGAGGCTTGGTTAACCCCCAACAGTGAATTGGCAGGAGGAAGAAAGAATCCAGCAAGAGACAGGAAGAGGGTCTGAGAGCTGCTCCAGCTCACGCCAGCAGCTGCCTTCAGAGCAGCCCCCAGGGGCCAGGCCCTGCTTTGAGGGAGTGGCCCTTTCTTTCTGCAGCTGGAGAGTTTCCTTCCCAGGCTTGTGATTAAAACTTGGAAGATCTGTGTTTTGTATGGTAGGAGAGGCTGTTGCGTTTGTTACAAGCCAGGGTAGGGTGGTTTCAAGGTGAGACAACAGGAAGAGGGAAGAACTCCACAGCGGAGACCAGCAGCAGCTTTCTCAGCCAGCCTACCCTCCCTTCGGATTCCACTCTGTGCGTGCTCTTCTCACTCAAAACTCATTTATTTCTTCAATAAAGGATTCCCTTATGCTCCACTATAGCTGTTACTGCTGCCTTACAACGAAGGTAATTTTTAAAGTCTTCTCTTTCTTACAAAATTCTAAGCATATGCAGGGCAGGGACTCTGACCCAATCATTGTTAAACTAATCAATGAATAGTTGAATAAATGTGGTTACTTTTTAAAAGGAGGGGCAATTCTGATTTTGATAGAAAAGAGAACATTTCAAAAGGTATGTGGCCTCTGAGCTAGGCCCTGAGAAACAAGTGGAGAAGGAGAGTGAAAGGGCACGCCAGAGAGAGGGGACAAGTGAAGAAAGATGACAACTACCCTGTGCACTCTATTGAAGGAGGAGCAAGTGCTCAGGTGTAGTGGATGAGGTTAGAAAGGTAAGCTTCGGCCACACTGCAAGGGGCCTGCAGCTTGTACTTGATCCTGACCACCTGTGGCCCTCAGGGTGCATGCCATGGATCTGCAGATCAGCATCACCTGGGAATTTGCCAGCACCTGCTAAGTCAGAAAAACTGCGAGTAAGGCTCAGCAACCTGCAGGCTCATGAGCCCTCCAATTGATTCTGATGCAGATTCAAGTTTGAGAAGCAACAGCTGTGCTGCTGAGGTGGTTGCCGGTAAGTCTGGAGAAAGCGGTTTCTGTGCAGTGGTGTGAGCAGCAGCCAGAGTGGCAGGTGCAAAGAGATGGGCACTGAGGGAGGAAGACACTGCTCTTTATTAAAGACAACAGACAGTAATGCTAGAGATAGAGGCGGCCAGTGTCTGCGGCAGGAGAGATGTTTCAAGTGGAGAGAAGCAAGTCAGATGAGAGACAAGGAAAGAATGCAGGGTGAGCTGCATGGGAAGCCAGTGGCACAGGCGCCTGCCAGTCAAACTGTTACTACCCCTGAGTCCCTCTGTCCTTAACACCCCTTGGCTCCCTGCTCTCTTCACATGACCATTCCCTATTTGGGCCCTCAATGATCTCCTTCTCAGGCTCTTATAATTGGCCTGCATATGACACTCCCTCCCTCTCGGCCTAGCCACAGCCAGGGGATTTCCCTAAATGGCAAATGGGGCATGCTACTGCCCACAGCTGCCCACCCCACAGCCCATGACAGCAGTTCTCAATAAGGCAGCTAATTGCGAGCAGGTCTCTGGTTGCCATATTGATTTGGGGAGGGGTATATATTCAATGGAATAAAGCCATTAAAGATGTAAAATCATATCTGGGACAACTCCATGCAACAAAACTCTGCCTCGTGTCCTGTGTGACTTTCAAATGACATTCATGTGGGCAAAAATTATGCCTCTGAGCCTAGAACCTACTTTCATTTTACTATAATCACAATACTTTTATTTTGCATGGTTTTAATATATGCCAGGTCAGTCAAGAGAGGATTTTCCTTTGTTTTGTTCAGAATTGTAGCAAGAGTTACTCAGGACTTCAGAAACCCTGTCAGGATGGCAGTCCTGCTCATGGTGCCAAGTCTGATACGGTGACTGTTAGTGTGCATTTAGGGACAGCGTCGACTGTGACTGTGCCTCCTAGCATAGGTGTCCTGAGCATTTACACATTGAAACACATTATTTTACTATGAACTACTTTATAAAAAAAATTTTCTTTATCCCACAACTACGACAGTATAGCAAATTTTAAAGATATGATTAGGAATGTTATGTTGTATATGAATTTCATTTCTGGGTAAAGGGAATATTATAAATTATTACAAAAATGGAGTATATGATCTGGGTATGAGCTAAAGTCCTAATTTCTGAGTTTAGGATGTTCTTATTTATTTAGCAAACTTTCATCTGGTCCTATGTGCTCAGCACTATTCTAAGCACTTTATAGATATTAACTATTTGGTCCTCACCAATCCTATGAAATAAATATTATTCCCAATTTTATAAAGACACTTGCCCAAGGTCACACAGCTGGCTTAGTGGTAGAGCTGGGATTCAAACCGAGGCTGTCTGGTCTGTCCTTGCTTTGAGCTATTACATATGCCCACCCTCACCCCATGCTCCCATGTACAAAAGGGACTTCTTGATCCCTGCCAGCTTGCCTGGGGGTGAACCCCTCCCAGACCCCATGCTTTAGTCATCTCAAGATAAGCATGCTGCTCCCACCCTCCATGACTATCTTTATTCACACTCTTCTCTGAGCCTGAAATGCTCCACTCCTCCTTCCCAACCTCCCACCCTCACCTCTACCCCATTCCCTCCTCACGCCCCCTGCCCCCTGCCCCGTGTTCATGCCCTGTGCTGGCTCTGCCTCCACACCTGTAATGCTTTTCTGCTCTCCTCTGTCCCTAGGCCTCCTGCCTCCCACAGAGCCCACAAGGCAGGAATGTGACACACCCATCTCAGCAGCCTCACCAGCATGGCAACCTGGCACTTAGTAGGTGCTCAATGCATGCAGAGAGACAGGGAGGGAGGGGCAAGGGGAAAGCAGCAAGAGTCTGCAGGTGGAAATAGCTAATGAAGGTTACCCAGATGCGCCCTACCCTGCCTTACCTGTCTGCAGGCAGGGCAGTGACCCTGGCTCGTTGATGCCAATAACAAGTGTCCCGGTGTTACCATGACAACAGGCCTGAGGCATCTGGGAGGGGCTGGGCTCTCCTCTTAGGGCTCTTGCACTCATGCCCATTCTATCTTGGCACAGACAACAGGCAGAAGCCACCTGGGATGGAAGAAGGAAAACCCCAGACTCCCATGAAAGAAGGCAGAGGCCAGTCCTCTGAGGGATGGGGCAGTCATCCCTCAGAATGTGAAAGGAGAGCCAGTGTTCACATGCTCTGGACTCATGGAAGTCAAAGAAAAGCCCTCCGCTATCCCAATCTGCCAGGTCAGCAATAAGAAATAGAAGAAAACCGATTTGGCAACATCCAGAGGGTATTAAATATTCATCCTGAGTGCCCATCAGTAAAATCCCAGCAGAATACACCCTCTGACAAGTCAGCTTTCCACCACTGGAGGCTGTCCTCATGGGAGCTTGTTTATGGCTTTGTCAATTTTAATAGCCAAACCAAGATATTGTCGTAAACATTTGAAAAATGACTGCTGACATTCCTCTTACTGCTTCTGTATTTAGGGATGTGTAATTGGAGGGCGTTTTGAGCTAAAGAAAATCAGAAGGAAGCAAGGCAATTATGCTTTACAATTAAAAGAGAAAACTGATTAAGAGCTAACAATCAAATATGTGAACTGGCTGAAAGTCTTGCCTAAGCACCCCTTGAGGGGTCACACTATGTGATCAATGGGGATCAGACGAAGCTAGATCAATGGCAACATGACAGTGATGGCATTCCTTGAAGATTCTGTTGGGGATGTGCATACGCAACAGGAAGCACACACAGGGCATGGTCAAATAACAGATCCACAAGTCAACTGTGCCATCCAACCAGAGATTCTGATGAATACTGATATGGGGGCAGGATCAGCAGGGACGAGTCTGGGGCACAGACCACAAAGAAGCTTGCTGTGATAAATGATATCACAGCAGTGGAAGGCTGATGGTAAATGGACCAGCATGAGTGAGTCAACAGTCCCTGGGTTCCTATTTGATTCTGATGGAATACGAATATTTAACACAATATTCTTTAAAACGGGGGTAGCAGGGGACACTTCTATGGAAGACACCAGAGCAGGGCTAAGAATCTATGTTTTAAGGGACAAGGTACGCAGGGAGAGCAAAAGAAGAGTGGATAGCGCTGGTATCCCCAGGTCTTAGAGCCACCTTGTGGCAGAAGCTGGAAGAATCAGGGGTTAAAAGAGGCACAAGATAAAACTTCTACACCATCAGCAAACTGTGTCTTGAGGAACCTCTACCAGTGTCTTACGACCCCAACTTCCAAAAAACAAATTTAAGGATTTGCTAAAGGGGATTAGGAAATCAGGAGTGGTTAACCAGAGAGAGGAAACATTAAATACAAGCATACGGTACCAAAGAGGATTCCTGAGAAGAAAAGCACTTGTCTAGAACATAAAATAATAAAATTAGGAACTTGGACTCTGGAGCCAAACTGCCTGTCTGGACTTGAATCCTGGCTCTGCCACTTACTATGGCACACTGGGCAGTTTATGTAACTTCTGTGTCAGTGTCCTCATCTGTGAAGTTGGGTAAAACGGTCCGCCTCACAGCACTGCATGGATTAAGAAACAAGGAACTAAGTTATTATGTGTAAAGCATTCCCAGTGGTTTACAAGAAATGCTCAGTGAATATCAGCTGCTACTGTTGTTACTACCAGTAACGCTAGTGCCATAACTCCTCCACATCATCAATCTACAAGGAGAAAATTCTTCTGTAAAGGACAGCATTAACTGAATGCAGAAAGAAGAATCTCTGATTGCATAGCCTTTAAAAAGGTCAAAGTCTCCCTACCGCAATTACTTTTAAACAAGGCACACCTGGATTCAAATCCCAACTTCCCCCACTCACTAGGTGTTTAATTTGAGGAACTGAGAACCTCTCAGAGCCTCTGTTACTTCATTTATAAAATGGGAAAGCAATATGTTCCTCCCAGGGTTGCAGTGAAGATTAAGTGAGATAATATACACCAAGTGTCCAACAGTCTCCAGCACACAGTCAGCTCTCATGTATTTTTCCACTTCTATTTCCCCAAAATCAATGCACCAGCACCAAAGTATACAGGAAAGAGTAAAAACTCTTATGAAGCTCTCTGGAAAATATTAAGTGCTAAATGCATAAATATTTAATAGAGGAGAGACAGTAACATTTAAGGGGATGCACTCTCCTGGTGCCTCAGCTGTCCTCTGGGAGTCCTGCACGGCCTCAAGCACCCACCTTTGCTCTTCCTAGCCTCCAAAGGACCATAAAAGTATATTACTGTGCACCTTTAAGTGGAGGCCTCATAACAGCCCAAGTACAGTGATACTCATAAGTCTCCTCTGCCAACCACTGTTCATTCTCATTTTACAGTGAAAACACAACAGAAACCAACTCGAGACACCCAAGACACAAAGACAACCTCAGAGCAGATCTGGGGTCTCCCAACCCTCCAGCTACTTTACCCAGGAGGCAATTATGGTATAAAGGAAAATGTTTGCTCTATGGAAGTCAGAGATACCTGGGCTCCAATCTCAGTTCAAATCTCAGTTTTGCCCCTTAACCAGCTGGCTTGCCTCCATCAAGATTCCTGACCACTTTGAGCCTTGGTTTCCTCATTAGCAAAATAGGGATACAAACACCTACATTATTAGGTTGTTGGATAAATTTAAAAAAGAAAACATGAGTAAAGCACTAAGCACAAACCTGGCATCCAAGAGGTACTTCATACATATTTTTCCCTGTCTGCCTTTAGTAACACCATAAATTAATCCAAATAATTAGAACCTTCAATGAACTCATTCTGTATTCTTCCCTTAGGCACTCCAGTCTTAGATTCCAAGTAGTACCAGAAACAGGCAAATACTAGGGATGGATTCAAAAAGGCAATGTCAGACAAGGTCTTGAGGTCAGCATCTCCTCTACCTTCTACAGCTGCAGAACCATGTGATGGGCAATGCTGCTCAGAAAACTGACTTTGAGAGCCAGAGGGGACCAAAAAAGGTGCAATTACAATCCTAATTTCCCACTCAATAACGCAGGCAAGTAGGTACGTCGACATTTTCCACAACAAGGGTTCACATAAAATGGGGTCTCTGCTTAACCTTCCACTAACCTGAAAATCCACTTAAGTAAGACAGCCTCTTCTCTGGGCCTCTTGTCAGTCAAAGTTTAGGCTCTCGTTGGCCAAGGGAACAGTCTCATCATTTATACAACTCACTTGTTCCAAATCTGGTACAGAACAGAACTCTGTTATGGGGTTGGAAGAGGTGAAGGAGAAACCCAAAGGTTACCGTTATTTAACCTCATGTTGATGAAAACAACACTGTGGCCACCTAAAGTAGTCGGGAAGACCAGGTCAGGCCCTAACCATGGCTGTTAGTGGACAGAAAAATCCCTTTGGCAAGACGTTCCAACCATCTTTGCAAAGTCAAACCCTTGCCCTTGCCTGCACAGGTATGTCTTAGCCGAGGCATAGGCTGGGTGAGGGAAGGAACACAGGAGCCTACCGCCTGGGCTCCACCCTCCACCAGCTTCTAACCTGGCAGGAGACAAGGACAGATGGAGGAAAACCATAAGAGCTGCATGTACTTAACTCCTCCCGCATGTCAGCGGAAGAGCCTGATGAAGGCGAGAGTGTTTGCAGAAAGCCCTACTGACTAATGCTCTCCAAATTAATCCATCCTGATGATCCGCTTTGAGACAGACTCAGCCTCCATAGAGAAAGGAGCTCAAATTCAGGGCCCATACAACTGGACAGGGCCTGGGTGCAGGCAACATTGTGGGAGAAAGACAACCGGAGTTCAAATCCTGGCTCCACCATTCACTAGGTACATGACCTTAAGCTAGTCACTTAAATCTTTCCTGGGGTTGTTGTGCAATTCTAATAGAATAACTGACCTGCAGCACCTCATGCAAAGAAGATGCTCAATAGGTGCCTATTACCCTCCCTCTTTACTCAGAATTTCCTTGTCTATGAACAGGAGACAATGATATCACTTCCACATAATTGTATGAGGATTACAGGAGATGAGGTTAAGTAAAGAAAAGGGCTTTCTTTAAAACAATTGGCCTGTGCATTTCACAAATGTCCATGTCTACAGACACACACATACACACACACACACACACACACACACGCAAACACACAGGTTAGGGAATTGTTCTAGATTAAAGGAGTCTAAAGAGACAGGGTAACAAATGTGATGTGTGATCCCTGGTTGGATCCTAATCTGAAAGGGAAAAATAAAGGGCATGATTGGGACAACTGGGGAAATGTAGGTGATAGGACTACACTAACGTAAAACCCCAAGGGTGTGATAATGGTGCAGTGGGTGGGTAGGTTCTTAGGAGTTACATGCTGAAGTACTTAGGGAGAAGTGTCCCAATGTCCACAGCTTTGCCTCCAATGGCTCAAAAACAACAACAAACATACACACAGAGAAAGAAAACAAATGCCGTCAGACAACAACTGGCTATCAAGGAAAGGAAATACAAGTGTCCACTGCATGATTCTTAAAACTTCCTATTGATTTGCAATGTCTCTAAATGAAGAGCTGGGAAAGGGGGAAGTGATGCTAAGGGCTCCATGCACACTTTTCTTTTTCCCTCACGTCTGCTCAGGCAGCATGGGCACATAGCCCACAGGTCCTCAGCACTCACCTGGCTGCAGCAGCCTGATCACCAGCAGGCTGGAGGTCCTCTCTGCCAGTTGTGTCCAGGTGTTGTTGTAGTTCTTCCGCCACAGCTCTGCCACACACTGGTACTTGCCTGCTTCCGTGTCACTGGCTCGGCTGATGCTTAGGCGGACGTTGTTGCTGGACTCAGCCTTCTCGGTGGCAGTTCGGGTTCGGAAGCTGGAGGACCTGTTCCCCCACTGGACCCCTCCGTCCCGGGTGAAGGTCACCAAGTCATGGAACTCCACCGTGCCCACCGGCTGGAACCGCCATGTCACTGACACGGGGACCTGGGCAGGGTAGTGGGGTTTGATGATACACTGCAAGTCAAAGGAGTCGCTGTAGGTCACCCCCGGTGTCCGGGAGATGGCTGTGACTGCGAAGCCCATTTCTGGAGAGAGAGCAGAGAGATTCAACCAGAGGAGGCATGTGGCTTTCTCAGGGCAGTATGACATCAGCAATGGGGCAGCTGGCAAAGCAAGCAGTGTAGAGCAGAGGCTCTCGGGGCCCCTTTTGGGTTCTCAGGCTAGTGTTGCTTTTACTATCCTGCTGAAGCCCAGTCCAAGAGTTTCCAAGACTCCAAAGAAAGGCCCACCACAATTCCCCCTGAACAGCACTAGCCTAACCCTTCCCAATGAGATCCTCGTGCATTTGCTCCTCCCCTGGAATTAGACATCACAATCCTCTCAGGGACTGATTGCATGTAGGCAGGGTTGCTCCTAGAAATCTTGAGATTCCATGAGAAAACAGGAAAAGAAAACCCCAAAGCCAATTTCCTCCATTGCACAGGAGGAAAACACAACCACACAGCCCCAACACCTCTTTTCCTGGTCCCTTAGTGCACTGGTGCGGAGAAGGGAAGCAGATGGAGTCGGCCTCCAGTCCCTTTCTCACGTCCCTCATGAAATCCAAGAACAGAGCAGGTGGGGACCTCCAGTGGGGTGGGACAATTGTCCTAAATGCAGGGTTCTGCAGTCTCAGTGGCTGTGGGTCTCTCAATATTCCTTATTGAATAGGCAGCACTGCTAAGCTCTAATACTGACTCCTCAATATGAGTACCTCAGAGTTCCTTCAGCCGGGAAATACTGTTTAATATTCATACATTGATCACAATCATAAAGCTAACAGTAGCCAGTATTTATTGAGCACTATCTAGGTGCAAGCATGGTGCCAACTGCTTTGCTCTCATCATGCTCCACTGAATCCCCAAATCAACCTTGTAGAACAGGCAGGCTTGTCATCTCTTCCTGCAGATGTAGAAACTGATGCAGAGAGAGGTTAGATAAATTGCTCAATATCAAGCATTTGGTAAGTCAATGACAGAGTTAGTCTCCAACCACATGTAACTGATTCCAGGGGCCTTTTTAGGTTACTTTACCCATGGAAAGCATAACACGGTGGTTAAAGGTCCAGACTCTGGAGCCAGCAGCCAAGCCTTTGATACTTCCCAGCTAAGTGACATTAAAGTTACTTAACTTCTCTCTGCCTCTGTTTTCCAATCTGTAAAATGAGTCTCTGTGAAGATTAAATAAATCAGTGTTTATAAATATTACAAATAGTACCTGGCACATGAGATATACTATATTTTGTCAAATATTTTGTTAAAAAATGAAATAGAAATTTTAAAAAAGTACTTTAAACACTGTAATGTGAAAGACTGGACACAGGATGAATCTTTTGGCTTTCTATGGGGAGGTTAAGTTGGCAAATAGGTAGGTACAATTTGCTGAAAACTCTGGACCTTTGATTTGGATTTCATGGGCTATCTCTATATACCCTTTAAAAAAGTTTATGACACGGAGGCCCATCCTTAAACATGAAGCATCTCTGACAGTCACTGTGCATCTGTGTGTAGTAGGTGTTGCATGAGGGTGGTGTAGGACAGAACCTCAGGGACAGGACCCACACCAGGTGCTCCTGGCCTCACACCTGAAGGGGAGAGAGCTTCCCCAAGCAAATGACTTTGTCTAGTCCTGACACAGACACATGCCACAGTCACAGAGCACCCAAGCTGCTCTAACTGAACAGCCATAATGGCCCATTGTACATTTGGGACCCGCATCTAATTATACTGATATGAAAATTCATGTGTGTCATTGTTAACTTTAGACTGAAAAGACAACCTCAATTAATCTAGAGTGCCCTCCCATTCTTCCTTGTTTAGTCCTTTGGGCCACCTGATTATGGCTGTAACCAGAGGTATCTCAGTGGTGGAGATCAGGTGAACAGTGCTGGCCTCCAGATCCCAGGGCAGAGCCCCTCAGTGCCCCTGGCTGTGAGAACCACCAGACATATGGTGAGTAAGAAAAAACTCAGGGGATAACCTGATACCATAAATTACTTCTAGAGAAACAATCCTCACTAACTCTAATCACTCATTGGACATTCCCAACCTTCCAGGATGGTTAAAAAAAAAAAAACAGTACTGGACATCCAAAAGTTGTCCCCCAAGTTCCATCTCACTGGGTCCACATAGTTGCTGAGTATGGACACAGGAACTGAGCTGATCAGGAAACACAATCACTGGAGGAAGTTTCTAAGACGGAAATCTGAGCCATATAATTACTGCAAAAAGCAGGTCAATCTTTAGGATTAAGCTTTAGAAAACAAATGTAATTCTAATCTCAAAGGGGTAAGAAAATGGAGGACTCTGTCAAGGACAAAAACCACTCGGGGCTGCCGTCTTTACTGGAAGTATCCAAAAGCACCACCATCCCGACCTGCAAGGAAGGTGGTGACACAGTCCCAGGGAGTGGGACATAAAGTTGCTGAGGACAACTGATGTCTCCTGATAAACAGGAAGACCTGACATAACAAAATTCTTTCCCAGCAAAGTCACAGACTGGTCATTTAAAATCTAATATACTGTTTATATCCAGGCAGATAAATGTTGATAGAAGCCTCTTTACCCCAGTGAGAAGCAAATCTAATCTTCCTTGGTTTTAGCAAATCTCAAGGTATCTTTTCATTCCATGCTAATGAGGGAATAGCTTTGTTAGGTATGGGCCCCATCAGGTAGTAGAAACTTCTAGCCTTAGGCAAAGTATTTAATGTGTCTCAGTCTCAGTTTCCTCCATAAAATGAAAGTGTCTGTCACTTGGCTAGGTGGGGATTCAATGGGACAACTAAGCTTAAGTGTTAAGGATTAGCCAGGAACATAGTAAATGCTAAATAAATGACAACAGATAATTTTATACCCTTCTCTGCTCTCTTTCAGGAAGGCTGGCCCCTGAGCAGCAGGGCAGGAAAGACATGCCACACAGTGCTCAGCCACTCTGCTCTCTTTAAGGCCAGGCTGGCAGTGGCCATGCTCCTCCACCTGGGGCCACCACTATGGCTGGGTGGCTTCACTAACCTGGATGGAGTTCTGATAACATCACTCTCTCCCAGCCAGATGAGGAGTAGTCACAGCTTCCAGCTATTGCTATCCCTCAGGAGCCCCATCATCCACTGTGGGTCCCTTAGTCCTTGCTAGCACTATCTTAATTAATTAAACCCTTATAAGAAACAAAATAGATATAAAGGAAAGTACTTCAAACTGTATAGGTAAAAGACTGGCCATAGTTTCCTGCTAGAACTCTGACAGACAAAAGTCAGGATAAGGTGTTTGACACTGAAGCTGTCTCCATGCCAGACCCACTGCCAGTCCCACCGCTCACTCACCAAGAGCTATGATGGAGATGGGAGTGCTGGCCCGGCGCTCCCCAACAATCTGCCACTCGCCATCCACCACCCGCACCCATTCAGTCACATGGCATTCATACTGGCCCTCGTCCTCCTTCCTGCTGTTGAAGATGCCCAGGCTGAATGAGTTGGGCTGCACCTGCTCCATCTGGACGCTCCCAAAGCTGCTGCGCTCCCAGTAGGACGAGCCTGGCTGCACGGTGCCATCCCGGTCTAGCCACATGATATTGCTGCGGCGGTTCTGCCTGTCCACAAGCTGCCAGATGACAGAGAAGCGACCCTGCAGCCTGCCTGCCATGCGGACGCTGCAGGAGAAGCGCAGGTCCTTGCCCTCAAGGATGACGCTGGCATTGCTGGCCACCTCCACGGAGATGCTGCTCTCTAGGAAGAGGGAGAGAGAAACACCCTGGAGGCTTTATGGCCTCCACAGCGCCCTCCCCACAGAGGAAACAGGAGGAGGGGTGCAAATGGAATCATATTCAGGTACGGTGAGCCTCAGAGGGTCAAAAACACTCTGACCCTAGCTGATGTAAGCCCTGGCTGGTTCTGGGCATTGCTCCCTGTGGTTTTAGATCTGATAATCTAGGATGTTCTTTGCTGTGTGCAGAGAACTGTGATAACGAGGTTCTAAGACCTGAGCCTGAATAAGAACCTAAGAAATACAACATAGTGGCATGATGATTAGGGCATAAAACAATTTATTGGGTAATCTATTCAGCTGGAGTTCAGGGTTTTTCAAGTTGAATTTTCAGCAAGAAGAGTAACTCCAAAATCCTACTTCACTTCCCTCTTCCTACCATTCGATACTACAGCAGTCAAATAAAAGCTGAACATCCATAATGTGCCATTTGAGTCCTTCAGGACAATTTAGGAAATATGAAAAAAAAAAACTGACAGTAAGTATTTGGATGATAACGTGTGCTTAAGTGTGGGTAATAAGGGAGCACAGATGGTCTAGTTTCGCAGAGTGCATGAGGAGCAGGCTTTCATTCTTTCATTAACACACAGGAAGAAAACAAAGCCAGCAGCTCGTCATCCACCACTCTCCCGCCTGTCCAGTCAGCCCTGGGGCTCCTTTGCTCTCTTTCTAGAAACATTCGGCCAATCAAAAGTTTGGGATAAGGATTCCACTCCCTTCTCTGTCTCATCTAGCCTCTGCTGCTCACTTAACTATCTGAATTCACTCAATCAAATTATTTAAACTCGACATGCCTCAGCCTCTTCTTCTGTAAGACAGGTAGAGAGCCACCTTTAATTGTAGAATTCTTTAAATATTAAAAAGTAAATGAGATGATGCGTATAGATTCACCTAACTCATAGTAGGTTTTCAAAAACTGGTCATCATGATCATGATTAATTTTACTATTCCACATAACTCTTTGTTTTTATAAACATCACAGATAGCCTAATATGTTTTAATTATGCCTGTAGTATTTTGTATAATTATCTATATTGAGTTCAGAAGGTCTGTAAGTATTAAAGAACACAAAGTAACTAATTTGGCTCCAATTTTGGGGTACCACCCACATTAAATACATGCAATAATTTAAACCAATTAATTAAATCAAATCCCAGATTTTAAGAGGCACACCCAATTACCAAGAGAAAACACACACATACACATAACAATGCATTTGAATCAAATCTTTTCTCTCCTTTATTTCCCCAACAAGCAGAAACAAAGACGAGCACTGAGCCTCAAAATGTAGCTCTTATTATAGTGAGGATGCCTGCTAGCCATTCTGGATGTGCGTGTTTTATGTGAAAAATAAAAGGTCTGGATGGGGCAGGGAATAGCAATTTTCCCAGGAGGGCAACCTCCCCCAGGAGTCATACCAGGATGATTCATAGAGATAATCAGGCTCCTGAACAGTCACCATCTATAGCACTAATGGTTAAGGGGATGCATTTGGAGACTTCCTAACTCTGTGATCCTGTGGTTCTTCCTTAACCTACCAAAGCTCCAATTTCTCATGTGAAAAATTGAGATACTAATAGTGCCTACTTCTTAGGGCATGACATTGACAGGATTAGATGAGGTAATTATTTTTCATCATCATTAATAACAACAATATTCCTCTTTAGATTAAAGACTCATCCCCACTGTTACCAATTCAAAATAAGGGATTAAAAGGGCAACTGCAGCATCAAGGAAGAAAATCCTTTCACTTGTCTTAAGTAGGAGAATGACTTGCAGGACCTTACTCTCATCCCCTACTGTCATCCCAGTGGACTCTTATGCAAGTCCTAGCTCATTTATTGAAAGGGCTACTGTTTGGTGGTGCTCTGTTGCTTGAGCAAGCCTGGAAACCCACATAGTTAGAATGTGGGGCTACAAGAAGAAATGCTATTTTATTACAGCAGCTGAGGCAAAGGCAACTACAGACCTGGTGCCTCACTGCCCACTAACACTATTTACAAGAATCTCCAGGCCTGAGAAAAGGCAGCCGACAATTTTAAACTCTCTGGATTAAGTGAAAACTAGGACAGAACTAATAAAAATCTGAGTACACATTCGCAAATGAAATTTCAAATCAGGAAGTTGATGGTGTAGCACAGGCTAAGCGCAGGGCGGTGGGTGTGGAGTTAGAAGCAAATATTTCCTAATGCAATGCAAGCTCAACCACTAACTGAACAATCAGCTCTGTCACTTCCTGTGTGGTGCTCTGATTTCTTCGTTCATTCGATGGATATCATATTGGCCTCTACGAGGATTTGAGAGGTGGGAGCGGAGAAGATGATATATGCAGAAGCACTTTGGTCTCTTAGGAGGAAAAGCGCCATTAAAATCCAAGGCATTATCACCATTACCGATGTGATTGTTGTTGTTCTTCAGCCGACTTACCCAAGTGGCCTTGGGACAGGATCTGGTGGTGCTGGGGGATTTTAACTACCCAGTTATCTATTGGAAAAGCAATATAGCAGGCCACAGATAATCAAACCAGTTCTCAGAAGGGGTTGGGGGAAATCTTAGTACAAAAAATATAGGAAGTAAACAGCGTGGCTGCCCTTCACTTGATCCTTAGAAAACAATGAGGAATTAGTTGCAGATTTAAAAGTAGAGAGTCCGTGGTTAAGGCAAGCACAGACTGACAGGAAAATAGTAAAGACAGTAGGCATTCAATTCAATAATTTCAGTTGTACGGTATTCAGCGAGCACCTACTCTATGCAAAGCACCATGCTAGGCATTGCAGGGCGGAAAAGGCTAAGAAACAAAAGAATTTCAAGATAATTAGGTGGAGCGGGTGGGCGGGCGGGCTGCTGAGGACGCACCGCCTGCGCCTCCCTCCCTGCGTGCCTCACCCCGGGCGGCCCGGGGCTGCCGCGGTGCGCGGGTGCCGGGCCCTGCCTTGCAGGCCACGGGGGAATGGGGCGCCATGGGGCGCTGCCGGCCCTTCCCCGGGGCGCCGCGGCAGCGCTGGTGGCGGCGGCAGCAGCAGCAGCAGCGGCAGCGGCAGCGGCAGCGGTGGTGGCCCGGTAGCGGCGGCGGCTAGGGCGCGGGGCGCGCTGCCATGGGCCTGGCCGGGCTGCAGGCAGGAAGATGTCCAAGCCCCGCGCGGTGGAGGCGGCGGCGGCGGCGGCGGCGGCGGCGGCGGTGGCGGCGGCAGCGACGGCCCCGGGCCCGGAGATGGTGGAGCGGAGGGGCCCGGGGAGGTCCCGCACCGACGGGAGAACGTATTTACCGGGCAGTCAAAGATCTATTCCTACATGAGCCCGAACAAATGCTCTGGAATGCGTTTCCCCCTTCAGGAAGAGAACTCAGTTACACATCACCAAGTCAAATGCCAGGGGAAACCATTAGCCGGAATCTACAGGAAACGAGAAGAGAAAAGAAATGCTGGGAACGCAGTACGGAGCGCCATGAAGTCCGAGGAACAGAAGATCAAAGACGCCAGGAGAGGTCCCCTGGTACCTTTTCCAAACCAAAAATCTGAAGCAGCAGAACCTCCAAAAACTCCACCCTCATCTTGTGATTCCACCAATGCAGCCATCGCCAAGCAAGCCCTGAAAAAGCCCATCAAGGGCAAACAGGCCCCCCGAAAAAAAGCTCAAGGAAAAACGCAACAGAATCGCAAACTTACGGATTTCTACCCTGTCCGAAGGAGCTCCAGGAAGAGCAAAGCCGAGCTGCAGTCTGAAGAAAGGAAAAGAATAGATGAATTGATTGAAAGTGGGAAGGAAGAAGGAATGAAGATTGACCTCATCGATGGCAAAGGCAGGGGTGTGATTGCCACCAAGCAGTTCTCCCGGGGTGACTTTGTGGTGGAATACCACGGGGACCTCATCGAGATCACCGACGCCAAGAAACGGGAGGCTCTGTACGCACAGGACCCTTCCACGTGCTGCTACATGTACTATTTTCAGTATCTGAGCAAAACCTACTGCGTGGATGCAACTAGAGAGACAAATTGCCTAGGAAGACCGATCAATCACAGCAAATGTGGGAACTGCCAAACCAAACTGCACGACATCGACGGCGTACCTCACCTCACCCTCATCGCCTCCCAAGACTTGGCGGCTGGGGAGGAGCTCCTGTATGACTATGGGGACCGCAGCAAGGCTTCCATTGAAGCCCACCCGTGGCTGAAGCATTAACCGGTGGGCCCCGCGCCCTCCCCGCCCCACTTTCCCTTCTTCAAAGGACAAAGTGCCCTCAAAGGGAATTGAATTTTTTTTTACACACTTAATCTTAGCGGATTACTTCAGATGTTTTTAAAAAGTATATTAAGATGCCTTTTCACTGTAGTATTTAAATATCTGTTACAGGTTTCCAAGGTGGACTTGAACAGATGGCCTTATATTACCAAAACTTTTATATTCTAGTTGTTTTTGTACTTTGTTTTGCATACAAGCCGAACGTTTGTGCTTCCCGTGCATGCAGTCAAAGACTCAGCACAGGTTTTAGAGGAAATAGTCAAACATGAACTAGGAAGCTAGGTGAGTCTCCTTTCTCCAGTGGAAGAGCCAGGACCTTCCCCCTGCACCCCCGACATCCAGGGACGGGGTGTGAGGAAGACGCTGCCTCCCAATGGCCTGGACGGGATGTTTCCAAGCTCTTGTTCTCCTAACGTCTCGACAGGCGCTCACTGAAGTGTATGAATATTTTTTAAAAAGGTTTTTGCAGTAAGCTAGTCTTCCCCTCTGTTTTCTCGAAAGCTTACTGAGCCCTTGGCCCCAAGCACGGGCCGGGCATAGATTTCCTCTTCCACAAGCTGCCGCTTTTCTGGGCACCTTGAAGCATCAGGGCGTGAAATCAAACTAGATGTGGGCAGGGAGAGTGTTGCTTACCTGCCCTGCTGGGGCAGGGTTTCCTGACACTAGGTTAATTCTTTATAGAAATGTGAACACTGAATCTATTTTAAAAATAATAATAAAAATTAAAAATAATTTAAAAAAAAACCACAGAAAACAACTTACATGTATACAGGTCTTGAAGTGAGTGAAGTGGCTGCTTTTTTTTTTTTTTTTTTTTTTTTTTTTTTTTTTTGCTTTCTTTGGCTTTTTGTAGAAGAGATTGAGAATGGTACTCTAATCAAAAATAAAGTTTTGTAGTGGAACCAGAGATTACTTACCTGACATCCACCCCCATTCCCCCTCATCCTGCTGGGGTTGAAAGTTGCAGACCTGCTGTCGAGGCCTTGTGTTTGTCAGATACCCAGTGTCCTCCTGCAAGGATGCAACTGAGCTGAGGTGTGAGCCTAGGAGCCCAGGACCCCTGACCCCAGCCGCTGCTGCCAGCCTCAGAAAGGCACCCAGGTGTGCAGGGGAGCACACAGGGCCCAGCAGCCCCCAGGAATCAAGGATAGGGCTAAGGTTTTCACCTTAACAGTGAAGGCAGGAGGAATAGGTGGCTGCTTCCTCCCGCCCTTCACAGAACTGATTCTCACACACTGTCCCTTCAGTCCAGGGGGCCGGGGCTCAGGAGCCATGACCTGGTGTCTCCTGCCCACCCTGGTCCCAGGTAAATGTGAATGGAGACAGGTATGAGAGCCTGTCCTCATCTTTGATTTTCCCCCCAACCCCACCTCGGGCCTTACGACGGTGTTACCTAAGAAAGTCTTCCCTCCCACCCCCTCCCCCATGCTAGCCTGGTCAGTGGTCAGCAAATTGGAAGAGGATCCGACGGGAGTATAAATGTGAGACACAATGTCTTGATTATACCTGTTTGTGGTTTAGTTTTGTATTTAAACAAGGAAATAAACTTGAAAATTATTTGTCATCATAAAAATGAAACAAATTAAAATATGTATTGCCAGGAAAAAAAAGATAATTAGGTATGTGTGTGCATGGTTTTTAACAAAATAATAATAAGCATAAAAGAAAATAATCCAGTTGATGAGAAAAGAAGAAAAGACTGACAAGAGGACCCCTATGGCTACTTTTTACTTCACACTTGAAGAGAAATATTTTAAATATTAAAACATATAAATAAAAAGTAAAGGAAATTATTACAAGGCTCAGAGAAAGAATAGTTTTAGCAGCTGAGAAAAGGTTAAAGGTTAGTCTTAAAACTTTACCACTTGTTTAAAATCAGAGCGTCATAGGTTTTTATTCTCTTTACTAAAAACAGAACTATGGGAGAATGAGATTAATAAGAATATCTTGATACTATGAATGTTTAAACACAACACAAGCAAACACCGGTAGTTTCTGGAATCCCTAGCAATGGCCACTACCCACCCACACAAGGCCAGTCTACATGAAGGCTGGGAGCCCACTGAGGCAGCCTCAGAAATCAGCTAAGCTTAAAAGGCTATGCTCCAGGAAGATGTGAGAGGTCCCATCCACTGACTTTTAGAAACACAATTTCAACAGGGAAAAGCCATTTAGGGAAATGCCAGCCTTTATACCTGAAAAACCCAGATGGCAAATCCTTAATAATGCACTTTATGATTTAAAATCCTCCCATAAAAGACCAGCTCTCCTTAAGTGAGATTTCAAGGCAGGCATCTATCTACCCACTTCTTCTGGGACTTGATTCCCACACAAGAGCAAACAGCTTTCTGGGATTCCTGGTTTCCCTCCAAGCTGAGCTGGCACTGCTTGTGTATGCACAGGGCTGCTAGCAATCAGATAGGCCTATGCCCAGCCCTATCTGGGCACCCTGATCCTGGACACCCCTGATCCTGATCCTCTGCTATGGGGAGACTGCTAAATGTAGGCAGGTGGGCTACAACAGGGAAGAGAGGCTCAACGGTTTTTCCCCCAGCTCTGCATTAACCTCGAGGGTTCCATCTGTCTCCCCTCACCCTCACCACACTATTCTCTCTCCCCCTACCTCTCCTAAATGATGCTGAGCCAAAGGAGAAGAAAGCAGCACATCTCTCTACTTACCGAGGGGGAGGACTATGATGGGGATGTTCTTGGGACGCTTGCTCTCCTTATCAATGAATTCCCCCGTCACGGTTTTCTCTCGCTCAGTCACCCAGCAGTTGTATTTCCCTCTATCTTCCTGGCGGAGGTGGTAGATCTTCAGCACAAAGACACTGTCGCTCTCTTTGGCCACGTTAAGCTGTCCCCTGGCTTCCCGGTGAGCAAATTCGCTGTTGAGGACAGGCACAGCGTTAGGGCCTATGGTGGCGATGAGCGAGCTGTTGAAGGCCCAGGGGACAGCAAAGTAACGGTCGGGAACATTCCGAGCCTCCAGGATGCATCTGAACTCCACCGGCTCGCCCACCGTGTGCAGCCGCTTCTCTGTTTCCAGCCGAACAGTGAATTCTTTGTCTGAGAGAACAATTAAGAAAAGAGACACATTTTGGGTGAATGAGGGCCCCAGCCAACTAAACCACATTAGCACATTCCCACTATCCTTCCTCTTCTTTACAATACTAATTGCGGGGAGGACCACAGCACTTGGCTTGAGAGTAAAATCCAACTCAGACCCAGGTTATCTGAGGTCCAGAGAAACGCCTGAATATCACAGACAGAATTCAAAACTACTTCAGCCCAGACGGTCTAAGCAAACTGTTACCCCAGTTAAACCAATGGGGCTCAGTCTGAAGCTTTAGATGTCTTGCATGAGACCCCCAGTTCAGTGAGAAGCTACTAATATCACTCAAATGGTGGATTACAAATATCTAGCCTTGATATATGCACCCAGAACTCTATTTAAGCAACAGCATTATAAACATTTTCAGCAGATATTGTAAGACTTACCCCACTGAGGTCTGTGGGAAAAAATTAGAGTGGCCTAGGTGCTGGCCCAATCCTAACAAATGCTCAAAGATTAAAATTCCCTCTCTACCCCCCGCCATGTGAATACTAGAAATAAGATGTAGCTATGACAAAACCCTAACAGAATTACATAGAAAAAATAAAAACTAATGTCTGTTCACTAGTTTACCACCTGTCAGATCAAATCTTTAGGCAGATTTCAATGGAAGTAGGTACTTTCCCACTGAAGTACCTACTAAGTACTTACGTTAGTAGGAAAGTACCTACTTTAGTGGGAAAGTACCTACAAAGTACTCACGCCTGGTTAAACCTTAGTAGGTACTTTCCCACTTAGGAAGTACTTAGTAGGTACTTTAGTAGGAAAGTACCTACTTCTGCTGAAAGCCAGACAGCCTCTGAAATGATTACTAAACCCAAGCAGCCTCCAAAGAGCTAGGTGTTTTTTAAATTTTTATTTATTTACTTATTTATTGTGACAGGGTCTCGCTCTGTTGCCCAGGCTGGAGTGTAGTGGCATGATCATGGCTCACTGCAGCCTCGACTTCCCAGGCTCCAGCCATCCTCCCACCTCAGCCTCCAGAGTAGCCACCATATCTGGCTAATTTTTGTTGAGTTGGGTGTTTAACCAGGCGTGAGGGGGTGACCAAAGAGGGCCTCATCACCACTAACAGCATCACCACAGCCTATGTACCAGTGTACAGTGGCTATTAATCCCATTAGACAGCTATCGTATCTCATAGGCACCCAGGGCAGAAGTCGGGGAAGAAAACGGAGTTAAGGGTTAGAGACTGGAGCTGTGACCACTGCCCAGTTCTAGCTCTGTTCCTCTAAAAAGAACACTGAGGTGGAAAAAAATCTCATGGCAGAGATGTTTGAATCCCATGTAGATTCATTAGCTCTGACCTTGTCTGCCTTCCCTAGACTGGCATGTCTAGTCTTTCCCACTATCTTCAAGATCTTGCCCATTCATCCCGTCCTAGGCACTCTTCAAGCAGACGAGGTTTCTGTTTCCCCGAGAAAACATAAGAGTCACGCATGAGCAGCATCCACATTCCTCTTTTCGAGCCCCAGCTCAGCTTTACCCCTCCCGCTCCTCAGGCTCTCCAGCCCCTCCCCCCGATATAGGCCAGTGTCCTGCTGCAAACACCCCTTTCCAGTGACCTAACTACTTCCTCTAGCAGCCAAACTTCCTGACAGGGAAAACCACGTCATCAACTCCAGGGCCTCCCCTCCAATGAAGTAGCTGCCGTCACAGCTTCCAGCTCCCAAGAGACCAGTCTTAAGAGGCATGGATTGAAGGAAGCACATTTCACTCTGCCACCATCTGCCTGGATGAACACACCCATATGGGACAGTCCCCGTGTTATCTGCTGGATATTATCTCTCAGGTCAACCCAATTAGTCATTTATAACCCGACATCAATGGCAGAAAAGCACTCCTTCCACATAAACACCACTGGAGCTGTGCAAGGGGTACCCTAGACCTCAGACCTTTCCATTGCTCCAGGTTAGCCTGGCTGTAACTCTGGCTTTCTTCTTTCAGGGGCCAAAGACTCTGCTTATCTCAGGGGAATCCCCCCATGCCTTGCTGACACCTTCATGTTCCCAGGTTGAAGACACAAGATTTACCCGCATCACCCCCGTTTCTGCCCTTGGTTATGCCCAGTCAATTACCTCTCTAGAAACTGACCTGTGCTTTTTCCAATACCCCTTCCACTTCATTTCACTGAAATTAGGCTTCACTGACTTAGCAAATGTCACGAATGATCCACCCTACCCCTACCCCTACCCCCATCCTAACCAAAGGCTTTCCTCAAGCAGGTTGAGGCCTCTGAGCCTGCTCTATGATCCCTTCTCTCCTGCTCTTCTTCTTGCTGGCCTGCCCACTCTGTTCCACTCTCTCACCTGTTTGTCTGGTCACCTCTTACTGCTGCTGTTCTCCCAGGGCCTTTCCCATTTTAACCCCATGGGCTCTTCCAGGGCCCTGATCACTCTCAGGCTCGGTCTCTGAGCCCCAGACCCCTATGTCTGAGGACCCACTGGGTGTTTCGCATACTGAGCATCTCTATCAGAGTCTATCTGATGGATGGGCTCTTTCATTGGAATTTACAAAAAGAAAAGGCAGCCAATGCTGCCACAAATGCAAAGGTCCAGCATGTCCTCATTATTGTTCCTTCCCTCCCACAGTTCAAGGAACCCCCAGAGCCACAGCCCCAGCCCCTGGGCTTCTAGACAGTTGGACCCCTCCTTCCATTGTGCTCTTTATTCTTTCACCTCTGACACCCACTGACCTAGCCTTGGCTCTTATTAGCTCTTTTCTACCTGGTCTCTTGGCTTCAGATGCAACGGATTTAATCAACCTCCAGGTGGCCTCCATAGGTTTTTCTTTCTGAAACCCTGATCTGATTGTCTTACTCCCTGCTTAAAAATCTCTACCTCCTCTCCAGCTGTCTGCAGCAGAGGTCTTCAAACTTTATGAAGAAGAGGACAAAGGAAGGGGACTTTTTATTCATATAAAATCTTCTGCTGCCAAACATAGTTGAAGCAAGGGGGGACCACCCAGGCCCTCGCATGCCTTCTCCCTGCACTCCTGGGTATGTACACGTGCACATGAACACCAACACACACCCATGTCTAACCTCCTAGGCACCTTTGAGGGGCTTCCAGGGTTCCAAGAACAGCTTGAAAACTCTTGGCCCACAGAGTCAAGCCCCGGTTCTATATCACTGCATTTGGGGCTTTGGGCTCCCTTTCCTCTCATCACACACATCTGGAACTCAACGTCTGGAACTAGTCATACTTGACTCCTTTCTGCTTGCCAAACATATCAAACACTTTTGCACTTTTATGCTTCTTCTACTGCTGACTCCTCAAGCTTCCAGACTCAGTTCAAGTCAAGAAACTTATTGGTGTTCCTGGATTTGTCTTATCAACCATCCCATCCAGAGAAAACTATCGTTGCAAGAACACTTCCTATTTCCGGTATTCCCAGAGCACTCTATACAAATGCTATCAATGCACTTAGCACATTTTACTTGTCCATTGGTTCTCAGGTCTGCCTAAGTGCAGGGACCAGTGCCAGTCATCTTTGAAGCCCTTAATGCCTATCACCATCACACCTTCAATGCTGTGGAGACTGGCTACATGTTTACTGAAATAAACTGAGAAGGGTAGAGTTGGAGATGCAACTGCTGAACCTAAACAGCACAGGAATGCAGAGTGAAGTCATCAACTTTTTTTTCACTTAGTTTTCCTTTTGATGGCTTAGTCTAGATACATTTTCAGGGTAAATTCAAAAAGTTCTAATTCCAAATTGGTAAGATTAAAATAAAGAAGATTAACTGATGCAACCTAATTTAAAAGCATTAAGACTCAAAATTTGGCCCAAATTTTTGAAGTTGATCTTAAAACTATCCAGGAAGGGAAAGGATAAATATAAAATAAAGCCCCTTGGATAGATTTTTTAATACTGAAAAATCCAGAAGCTGCTAAATGTCCTACAGAGCAGATAAAGTGCTCCCTATCCCTACCAACCCCTATGGTAAAAGATTTCACATCCATTAGATGACTTATTAAAGTGATGTCCAGAGAATTGCTTCTGCCCTAGAAGCTTTGCTTGAAAAAAATGTAGATAGCAGAAGAATCACCTGGGAAGCATGCCAGAAATCCAGCTTCCCAGGTCCCATCCCAGGAGCCTCCAATTGAAGACTTCTGGGAAGAAGCCCCAAAATGTGTACTGTTAGCTGGGTCTGAGGCATTACTCTAGAATGGCAGAGAAAGTATGCAAAGACCCAGACAACTAACTGCAGCAAATGGGACAGGGAGCCCAAGAGACAGGTCCTGAAGAAGGACCCCACCTGTACTGCAACTCACCAGCTCATTTCCCACAAAGCCACACTCACTCACCAGAACCACCACAGTCCTCACTGGAAGTGAGCATCCGCACAAGGAAAGGCTTTCAGGCCACTCATCACCAACTTAGTGATGGCACAACAACCACGCTCCAACCAAAGCTGGGGGAACTGAAGGCCCATGTGAGAACCAGCCCTCAGCCCAGCAGAGGCAGCCAGCAACAGCTGTCAGCTCTGGCCTGGAGCCTGGTGGGCTCATGCGACTGGGGAGTAGAGTCTGGGGCCACAGGAGATACCAAGAGAAGTCAGGGAGGGTTTCAGCTGGCTGTGCCACCATCATTTTGCCTCAAGACAAATGATGGTGTCTAAAGACATCATGCAACCTCCTCAGGACCCCTTCCAGGCCTTCACTTAAGAAAACATCTACAGTGGAACTTGGTACTCTCAGACTGGCCTCATCAACATGCCCTATGACTCCTCTTGAGCCCCAACATAAAGTAATCTGCATTCAGCATCCTCACCTGCAAAATAGGAGTACTACCACCTACTCACCTCACAGAACGTCTGGGGGATGGTGAAGTAATATGTGATAAAGCATTTTGGAAATTACAAAATATCACCAAAGACTATTATTAGATAAAAAATAATAATTTAACCCAAAATTTCTCTAGTTCATGATGTTAGACCTTGGATGGAAGTCTCATTATCTCAAATGGCTTCTGCAAATGAAACCAGATGGGTACCCAAGGAAGGCAACATCATTAAACGGGGCAGCAACTGTGGCTAATGGGAATGAAAGCCCAGAGTTTTAAGATACAAATGGTTTCTCAGAAATCTCCCAATTTTTAAAATGAGTTTCTAATTCAAAAATGTGTAAACACCACATAGGTGGAAGAAAGCATGTCTCTAAGCAGGATTCAGTCTGTGTGGCACCTGCCTGTGACTCAGGTCTTAGGATACCTATGTCCCGCACATCCCTCAGCTCCCTCCGGCCGCACACAAGACCGGCTTTAACTTCACATGAAAACCTGCTGTCCTGGTAGAGGTGCCCAAAGAAGGAGTCTCCACATTCTCCCAGTATCTGACAGCTTTCACCACCAAGTAAAGGACAGGACAAGAGGCTCAGAGGGACTGACCAGTTGGCTGGATGTTGACCACGGCTCCCTCGGAACGCTTTCGGGTCATAGCATACCATGACCCATCCGGATCCTGGATCCACTCGGCGGCCTCGCAGTAGAACTCGCCCTGGTCAGAAGGCTGCAGGTGGAAGATGGTGAGGCGGAAGGTGGTCCTCCCCAGCTTGTCCAGCAGCACCTCCCCCAGGCTCTGCCTCTGGGCATATTCGCTGCCGGAGTGAAGCATGAAATCTCGGCTCAGGGAGATGACCTCCACGGGCTTCTCGCCAACTTTCTGCCAGAGCCAGGCCACAGACAGGTGGCTGTGCTGAACGGTCTCCGAGGCCACCTCACAAGTGAGCTCCAGTGGGTCCTGCTCCACTCTGTGCAGAGTCTGGGGCATGGCAGTGGTCTGCAGGGAGTCTGGGATCACTGCAACACAGAAATGTCCTGAGACTGCAGTCACAAAGCCACAGAATCTGAGACTCCCCGGGCTAAGCTCCCATTCCACGCAGGTGTCACTGCACTGCGTCCCTAACAGTCATCCTTGAACCATCGATTCAAGGCCACAGACAGCCCCAAATGCACATAAACAGAAAGTTTTCTGTTCAGATTTGGAAATGCATTATTTGGTGCTTACACTTACCTGTCTCGAATTTTAATAACACTTGGATAAAACATGGGGTGTATTTCATATTACATAATAAATGAACTCCCTGAAAATACTGTCTTTAAACAATTGTCTTATAGGTCAAATAACATTTGTTGTTGATTCTGGCACTGCTTTGAGATACTTTAACTTCACTTCTGACTGATCCTCTAATGGAAATACCTCCTGGAACTTTTAGTTTTACATTTCCATACAACATCCTTTCTTTCCTTCCCACATCCCCATCCTGTAACTTACTTCAGCAATGCAGCCCTAGGAAGATGATTTTTTTAAAAAACCATTTTTGGTAGAAACTATAATCATCATACCCTATTTTCAGTGGGTTTAATTTTCACGTAATTCATCGATCAAAGGGGTTCTCACTGGAAGGAAGCCACAGTCTGGAGAGATTCAGGCAAGAGAAGAGATTTTCTCCGTGATCCCTTGGTCAGAATCATACCCTGATCCTTGCTTGCATCTTTCTGGAGATTAAATAGCACCACCTCTCTGTATGATGAGAGTACCCTAGTCACAACTAGTATGTGTTTTCTCCCTGTTCTCACCCAAGGATTGGGTCTTACAGGTCTCCTGCTGGGAACGGCCAAGTGCAGTGGCTCACACCTATAATCCTAATACTTTGGGAGGCTGAGGGAGGCGGATCACCTGAGGTCGGGAGTTCGAGACCAGCCTGACCAACATGGAGAAACCCCGTCTCTACTAAAAATACAAAATTAGCCAGGCATGGTAGTGCATGCCTCTAATCCCAGCTATTCGGGAAGCTGAGGCAGGAGAACTGCTTGAACCAGGGAGGTGGAGGTTGCAGTGAGCCCCATTGCACTCCAGCCTGGGCAACAAGAGCGAAACTCTGTCACACACACACACACACAAACACATACACACACAAAAAAATAAAAGGTACCCTGCTGGGACACAGACTAGTTAGAGAAAGGAAAAATAAACAAATGATAGTATGTGTATTAATAAAAGAACTAGCAACACCCACTGCTTAGCTGTGATAATAAAAACTGGACATTAAGATAGGCAGAAAAACAGAACAGCCTTGATACGGTTAACCCTTTGATACTGGCAAACACTGTGACCAGTGCTGCCCACACTGGAAGCTCCTGCATCCCTCTTCCTCATGTTTCCTTCAGCATTAAGGAGCAACAAGGGAGACAGCCAGTTCATAGTTCCTTACGCATGGAGCCAAAGGACCTTCAATGTACAAGGTCTGAGCAAGGACCCGCAGCCGCATGTGCTTCCTGCTTCAGCAGTGCCCCGTGGGTCTCAGAGCTACCCAAAGGCCTATCCTTCTGAGAGGTTTCTCCTCTCTTCCAACTGATGTCATAAGTCTCACCTTCCTTGTCATTCAGATCATCAACCACAAACGTCCTTGCCTTATATTTTCATATCCCTTTTCACCAGTTACAGGGTTAGTTAACTTATGAAATTCTTAACATCTGCATTAGATCTTTTTAAAGTTTCACCCTCAACCACCTATTATTTAGAAGTGAACACAGAAATTTAGTTTCCTTGTGCTATCTGTTGACCCCTAAAATATGTTGGGAGTTTTGGGATTTTTTTTAAAGTCAAATGCATGGCATAAAGCAAAATTACACTACTAAAGAACTGAGTCAGGCCAGACGCTGGCAACGTGAAGACAGCTTCTCCTTACCCACTAGGTTCATCTTTGCACTGTAAATCCCAAAGTATTGCTTATCGGTGCTGGGTGTGTGGCATTCATATTCTCCGGCATCCCGGGCCTGAAGATCTGTGATGTGCAATAGGGTTGGGTTCCCCTGGACTCTTTCTATGAAGATCTTCCCTTCGCGGATGCGCTGGGTGTAGATGGCATAGGGGAAGGAAGAGTCCATGGTGCTGACGATCTGCACCTCTCGCTCTGGCGACGAAGGCAGGTAAATGGACCACTGGAAATTCTGCTCAGAAGGTCCCTGGTAGCCACTCACATTGCACCAGATAGTGATGTGGGAGCCCTCCGTGCGGTACAAGGGTCCTTCCTGAACGGTGACCTGCCGCTGTGCTGACACCACACCTACGAGGGAGAGAAACACACGCAACATGCTCACTTACTTCTCAGACCAAAATGCAAAGTAGGCAGCAATCTCCAAAGGGTTTGTTATTTGTGTGACATGATAATAATATAAACAGCTTACTGGCCCTTTCAAAGGCACTCTGTGATTTATAAATATTAATTAAAACACTCTGTGGTAAAGCACTGTCCCTAATTTGCATATATGGGAATTTGATCATGCCAAGATGTGCTTTTGTTACTTACTCAACAGCTGACCCTTGGGAATTTCATTTAGCCCCTCTGTTTGTCATGTATATGGCAGTTTATATCTATTTATTAATGCTGTGTATAAAGTTTTTAATAAAATAAGCAGGAAAAGTTGAATCCCTGGCACAAATTCAGATGAAAACAAATAAAAGCAGCCATCTAGAAATCTGGCTGAAATTAAATGCTTCTTCCTTGGTCCGAGTGCTGTTGGGAGGGAGTCCTGGGAGCACCTTTTTACTGGTGCTGCACCCTTCATTTTCCCATGTAGCTGCTCCCCAACACCACCCCAAGGAGCATTCCTTAGTTTCTCTTCCCTCCATAAATGGAGGCAGAGCTGAGCTCCTGCAGGCTGCTATCGTTTTAAGCTGAGCACACCCAAATACAAATGTGAAGGGCTGAAACAGATCCCTGATGCCCAGATTCCCACAAACTGACAAAGGGGGGAACTAACAGTGCCCAGCTAAACGTGTGACAAGGACTGTCAGGCTACCCTTGAGTTTCCCACTCAAGACTCCCCCGCTGACCTCCTGCCTTCTGGCTCAGATACTGTTCTCCAAGGTCACTTCTGCCTGCCTTCTCCATGTTCTTCTTAAAGTGGCATGGTGAGTTTAAGTTCTCATTTCATGCCAACTCAACACTGATTGTGCCTGAGCCACTCAGAAGGTGGGAGGGGCACACCGCTGCCTCTTCATTTCGGCAGTGGTCACGTACTGCAGGTTGTGAAAAGCGCAGGTGAGTTATAGGCGCAGCTTTGTCACCAATTAGAGCTGGTTGTGTCATCTCAGACAACTTGCTTTTCTTCTCCAGACCTTGATCTTCTCATCTATCACATGATTTCTAAGAAGGCTTTAGAGAGGACTAGCATGGGTTCCGATGCTGGCTTTGTCACTTATTAACTGTGGTCTTGGATAAGCTGCTTAACCTCTCTAAGCCTCAGTTTTCTCATCAGTAAGATGAGGATAATAATGCCTGTCTCATAGGGTTATTGAGAAGATTTAGTAACATCTGTAAAGACCCTAGCACAGAGCCTAGCCCACAATCAGTCCTCAATAAAGAGCTGCTGGCTAAGACATATTTCTGCTGGAACATTCTGTGGCTCTGGATCCATAGAGGACAGGATTTGGCCAATGACTGCTTAAGGACATTTCAATGGCCCCTTGACAATGACACCATCGCTGGGCTGCCTACCTCATCCCACTGCTGCAGCCCATTCTTGTGATAGCTTCCCTTTTCCCCCACAAATGGGAATGGCGGCTGCCCTGGCTATGCCTATCGGAAGTGGATCCAGCTGGTGAACAGCCGGGACAGCTCAAATACTAGTGGAGTGCAGCTCTCTGCCCAGCCCAGCAGGTGACTGTGCCTCAGTGTAAGCTAATCTAATCTGCAAGATGACAGACCTCAAAACGGCCCATACAATGAAATGCCCATGGCTTGCAAAACTTTAATTCATGCAGAACCTTTCCTCACAAACAAAATCTTACACAGAACCCCATCTTGGCTTCAGCAGAATCAGGAAAAATAAAAAATTGGCAGGGGAAGGAAATAAACAGAACAAGTGGTATCTGAATTTATTCGATATATTCCGGTTGATGGCATTAATTATGATACTTAAAGTCACCATGAGGACAACTCATTAGTAATATCAGTATGTTAAAATATGCTGCATAACATTTTTACTATATGTACAGTCATGCACTGAATAACATTTCAGTCAATGAGGAAACACATGTGCAACAGTGATCCTGTAAGATTATAATGGAGCATATATAGAGATCTAATATATGGCACTTAATGTTGGCGTGGCAGATCAAGTAGGGGAAATGACTGCTATTTAGTAACAGTGCTGGGACATTTGATTTTCCATAATAAAATATATAAATGAAAATATATATCCCATCTAGGTTTGTTGAAATACACCCTATGATGTTCACACAAGAATGAAATTGCCTAACGACACATTTCTTAAAACATGTCCCCATCATTAAGTGACCCATGACTGTATACACACACACATATGGTGACATTTGAATCAAGTGATTGCAGTATTCCTGAAACACAGAACATTTTGCAAACAATTTACCTACATTCATAACATTAGGTATCCTTTGAATTGCAGTGTTCTATGACAGAGCAACTACAACCAACCCCCATCCATCTCCTGCAAAGAAGGCTGGAGGCAGGTCAGGGTACACCAGCATCTTCAAGGACTGCTTCTCAGTCCTGGACCTACACTGGAATCACCTGGGGAGCTTTAAAAAAATAACAGTGCCTGGACCCCACCTGACATAACTGGTCTTAGGATTAATTAGGATTTTTTTTGAAGCTCCACAGATGATTCAAATCAGGTGTAGCAAAGCACTGTTACTTTAAAGTGTCTCTACCTACATGGTGCCAGCCAAGTGCTCAAATGAAATATCTTAAGGCTCTCACTAGCTTTAAGTTTCTCTCTTTGGTAGAGACCCAATCACTGGTTCAAGGAAGTTTCATTCTCCTCCAGTCTTCCCCAGTGCAAAAGAAAAGAGCTGAGACCCATCAGATACTGGCTTTTGTGATGCAATAATGAGTTTAACCAGAATGCATCCTATTTACAGACCTTACAAAGGCACTCGGCCAGCGGATCATGCATGTCCTCCCCACCCAAAGGTAAACAGTGTTAAGTGGCCTGAATGAGCCAGGACAGAAGGGTCAAATCTACTTGTCTAGGCTGGAAGCAGGTTATAAACAATCCGGACAAATAAATAACTACTGGATTGCACTTTAACCACACACATTCAGCTGCACCTGTTTATTAAATACCTCCTTAATTTCCCTCTGCCCCACAAAGGGCTTCTGACCCCTGAAAATAATGCTTCTCAACATAAAAATAATTGTTTTCTTCTTGGCAGTTTAACTCCCCTTCCACACATCCCACCCCACCCCCCATTTCCCTATAATGGTAATACACTGCTGTGCAGACCTCTGCTGCCTCCAAAGAGACACAGGCACCCAACCCTGACCAGGGCATCCTCTGACCCACAGCCCCTCTATCTCCCCTCTCAACCTACAATAGAAAGTTCCTCCCAGGCAAGGATCATTTTTTTTAAATAACTTTTTTAACTTTAGACATTCTGTACTCTTTGGATTACTCTGCAATAAGCAAATATGACTTCTGTAACATAAAAAGAAAGATCAAAATGTTATATATAACTGCATGAAAAGAACTAGAAAGAAAATACTAGGTGACAGGATGGCAAGTGATTTTTATTTTTTCTTAATATTTTACTCCTTCCCCCAGTCCTCTGCAATGAGTGTGTACCAGTTTTATAACTAGAAAAAAATTTTAGCCAAAAAGAAAAATAATGCATGTTTGCTATATAAAATTCACTACTGTAGTATTTATATATATATATATACATATTTGGTCTTTGTCCCCAGTTCCTGGCACTGAGCTCCTAAACCCCTTGGAACTTCCTAAGCAATGGGAATACCTTTTGTTATTTATAAGAAACCCCTTTTGGCCATCCCAGAGTTTATGCTAATGAGGTGACTGAAGGTGAGCACGGAGGCAGTTTCAAGGAAGGAGCTGGCCACGCTTAGAGTTGTGGAGTTTTCAGCCCCACCCTTAGACCTCCAAGGACAAGAGGGGGACCGCAGATTGATCCAATCAGCATTGGTCAGTGATTTGATCAGTCATACCCATGTAATGAAATCCCATATGAAAACCCTAAATAACGGAGTTAGGAGAGCTTCTGGGTGCTGGAAGCGGCGTGCACCAGGAGAGGGCATGGGCAGTCAGCACTACTCCCCTCTCAGACCTTGCCCTATGCACTAAATAGGACTGACCTATGTGACCAATAGGAAATGCACAAATGGTGGAATGTGACTTCCAGGGCTAGGTCATAAAAAGACAAGCACGATGTTATGAGGACATCAAAGCAGCCATATGGGGAGGACCGCATGAGGCCTCCTGCCAACAGCTAGCACTAACTTGCTAGCATGTGACTGGAAGTAGATTCTCCAGCCTCAGTCAACTCAGTCAAGCCTTCAGATAATGTCAACCCCAGGCATCTTTTTGTTGTTGTTGAGACAGGGTCTCACTCTGTCACCCAGGCTGGAGTGCAGTGCTGCAATCATAGCTCACTGCAGCCTTGACCTCCGAGGCTCAAGTGATCCTCCCACATCAGCCTCCTGAGTATCTGGGACCACCAGCACACACCACCATGCCTGGCTAACTTTTTTATTTCTTATAGAGATGGGATGATATGGTTGGGGTCTGTGTACCCACCTAAATCTCAGGTTCAATTATAATCCCCAATGTTAGAGGTGGGGCCTGGTGGGAGGTGACTGGATCACAGGAATGGATCTTTCATGAATGATTTAGCATCACCCTTTTGGTGCTGTGCTCTTTAGAGTTCTCACAGTATCTAATTGTTTAAAAGTGTGTGGCACCTCCCCCCTCTCTCTCTTGCTCCTGCTTTGGCCATGTAAGGCGTGCCTGCTTCCCCTTCACCTTCCACCATGATTGAAAGTTTCCTGTGGTTGCCCCAGAAGCCGAGCAGATGCCAGCATTATGCTCCCTGAACAGCATGTGGAACTGTGAGACAATTAAACCTCTTTTCTTTATAAATTCTCCAGTCTCATGTATTTATAGCAATGTGAGAACTGACTAATACATAGGGTCTCACTGTGTTGCCCAGGCTGGTCTCAAACTCCTGGGCTCAAGTAATCTTCCTGGCTTTGCTTCCCAGAGTGTAGAGATTACAGGCATGAGCCACTGAACCTGCCCCTTTCCCCCCAACAACATCTTGATTGCAACCTCCTGGGAGACTCTGAGTCAGAAGTATACAGTTAAGATGTTACTGACTTTCTGAACCACAGAAACTGTGAGATAATAAACATCTATTGTTCCTTTAAGCCTTAAGTTTGGGGCTTTTTTTTTACACCAATATATAACTAATATCCCTAAGATTGGATGCAAAATTGTGTTACATACACATGAGAGTGTTCTTCTGGGAAAGAGTCCATAAACTTCAAAAGATTCTCAAAGGCCAAGACCCAAAAAGATTAAGAAACATTGCATCAGACAATAAATTGTCAATGAGCAAGGTCCTGTCCTTTTAGACTGGGTTTTGAAATCACCCATCCCACAAATATATGATACCACTTAACTAGTTTTTCAAGATATTTCTTGTTCAAAGATGCTCCCACTTTTTCTTTGTGCTCAAGTCCTAGATAAACCTGGCTAGGGGCAGGAGGTATGATTCAGGAGTTAGTGAGCCGGGAGGGCTCACTGTGCCTGGGAAAGCCAGCTTCTCATGCAATTTTTGGAATATGCCTTGGCTCAGAAACCTACCTCTCTAGGCACAGGATCCAACTTACATGTTCAAGATGCGTGACTGAGCATGTGAAAGTGTCAGAGGGATCAACCTCACCATTTTACATCTACTTTTCCAGTTGTGGCCCCTACAATCATCAAAGCCCATTCAGCACCATGCTCCTCCAAATTCTGCATGCGACTCAGCCACACTAGTATCTTTCTTCATCTATAAGATGAAAGTAATACAATGCACCATGTAGCAAACTCACAGGAGACCCTAGAGATCAAATAATACTGTGAAAGCCACCAAATGAATATTTTAAAATTTTATCTCATTTCTGTCAAGGTGAGATATCAATCTAAAAACAGGATAAATCTTTGTAACTACAAGAACATTAAAAAGAACATTAAGTTTGGGTTAAAAATGCAAAACTCCATATGAAGGAAAATTACCTTTAAAAAAAAATCCTACACCTACAAAAACAACCAAACAAAACATTGATGATACTGGGCTGAATCACTGAATGGTGAGAATGTGAGTGATTTTCTCCTCTCCTATTTTTCTCAATACCTTTTCTCTATTACCTCCTTTTTTAAATAAGCAAGTATATATTGTTCTAAACTGAAGATAAATGATCATGAGTAGCACTTTCCCAGGCACTGTCCTAGTTGCTCTGCATACATCATCTCATTTAATCCTCACAACAGTGAATGGGGTCGATTTCATTACAGCCGCATTTACCAGACAACGAAATGGTTTTCAAGGTTAAGTAACCTTCTCATGACACAGAATGTGACTAAGAGTTTTCTTATTCCGTGGCAACAGCCCTCTGAGGTAAATACTCCTAGTGACCTCACTTTACGGATGCAGAACCTGAGGCAAGGAGTTAGGGAGTAAATGAAGCTGGCTAAAGACACTTGCACTGGCCAGGCACAGTGGCTCATGCCTGTAATCCCAGCACTTTGTGCTGGCCAACATGATGAATCCCCAGCTCTACTAAAAATACAAAAATTAGCTTGGTGTGGTGGCACACACCTGTAGTCCCAGCTACTCGGGAGGCTGAGGCAGGAGAATCGCTTGAACCCGGGAGCTGGAGGTTGCAGTGAGCCGAGATTGTGCCACTGCACTCCAGCCTGGTGAAAGAGTGAGACTACGTCTCAAAACAAAAACAAAAACAAAAACAAAAACAAAAAAAAACTAAGCATCAGTCAATAAATCAGACAAAGAACAAGTTAAATTCAAAGAAAGAAAAAGGAAAAACATAACAAACAAATGAAATACAAAAGAAACACACAATAGAATCAGCCAAGCTAAAACTTGTGGTTTTTTTGGTTTTCAGATAGGGTCTCATTCTGTTGCCCAGGCTGGAGTGCAGTGGCTCAATCACAGCTTGGTACAGCCTCCCCCTTACAGGCTCAAGCGATCCTCCCACCTTTGCCTCTCAAAGTGCTGGGATTACAGGTATGAGCCACCATGCCCTACTAAAACCTGGTTCTTTAAAAATACATTATATAATTCACAGACCTTTAGCAAGATTTGTCAAGAAAAAACATTCAAAAAACAATCTTGCACAGGAGGACTGTACTACAGATAGAAAGACTCTGAAAGGAAGTCATAACTTGCAGGCCAAGAACGATGGCTCGCACCTGTAATCCCAGCACTTTGGGAGACCAAAGTGGAAGGAATGCTCAAATTCAGGAGTATGAGACCAGCCTGGGCAATATGGCAAAACCCCGTCTCTACCAAAAATACAAAAATTAGCTGGGCATGGTGGCACGTGCCTGTGGTCCCAGCTGCTTGGGAGGCTGAATCAAGATGGTGGCTTGAGCCTGGGAGGTGGAGGCTGCAGTGAGCCATGATTGCACCACTGTACTCCAGCCTGGGCAACAGAGTGAGACCCTGTCTCAAATAAACAAATTCATAATGTAAAATTATGAATACCTTTATGCCAACAGACTTTAAAGCATAGATGAAAAATCTTTTTTTTTTTTTTTTTTGAGACAAGGTCTCATTCTGTCACTCAGGCTGGAGTGCAGTGGCACAATCACAGCTCACTGCAGTCTCGACCTTCCAGGCTCAAATGATCCTCCCACCTCAGCATTCCAAATAGCTCACACTACAGGCACCCACCACAACACCAAGCTAATTTTTTTTTTTTGTAGAGATGGAGTCTCACTATATTGCCCAGGCTGGTCTTGAACTACTGTAGTCAAGTGGTCCTCCCACCTGAGCCTCCCAAAGTGCTGGGATTACAAGCATAATCCACCATACTTGGTGAGATATGAATTTCTAGGGAAAAAAATCAAAATTGACTCAAAAAGTAGAAAAAAAGCTTACATAGATTAACTATATTGAATCAGTAATGAAAAAACTTGCCATAAAGAAATTTCCAGGCCCAAGTGCCTTCACCAAAAAGTTCCATGAAACATACAAGAGAAACAAACCAACCAACCAAACAAAAAAAAAAAAACTGCCACCAACACAAACAAATAAAAAAAGAAGACTCCCCAGTTCATTTTACAAGGTTAAAATAAAAATAACCTTGATATCAAAACCCAACAAGGCAAGTGGAAGAAAAAATATTTACAGGCCATCATTACTCAACATGGATCAGCAATTATTTTTAAGATGTACTGGCCAGGTGTGGTGGTCATGCCTATAATCCTAGTATTTTGGGAGGCCCGAGTGAGAGGATGGCCAGAGCTCAGGAGTTTGAGACCAGCCTGGGCAACAAGGCAAAATCCCATCTTTATAAAAAATACAAAAATTAGCTGGGCATGGCAGCACACCTATAGACCCATCTATTTGGGAGGCTGAGGTGGGAGGATCACTTGAGCCTAGCAGGTTGAGAATGCAGTGATCCCTGATCATGCCACTGTGCTCCAGCCTGGGCAACAGAGTGAGACCCTGTCTCAAAACAACAACAGAAAGATATGCTGACCTCCTGTGATGCTGGCCAGGATGGCATATGCATGCTACGGCCTGTCATTTCCACTGATCACAATTTGAAACTCTGGACAAAATATAAATAGCAATGACCCAAGTACTCTGAAAAGTAACCAGCAGACAGGTTGGGAAACGTCAAAACCTGAAGAATTATCTGGATGGCGGTGGTGAGAGATCATATTCTGGGTCATAAAAGTCATAAAACAAACCCTAAAGTTAAACAATTAAAATTCAGTGAATTATTTTCTCTGATGACAGAATTAAACTAGGAATCTAGAACATTTCTAGAACATCCCCAAATATGAGAAGTTAAATGGCGTACTTCTAAATGGCCCATAGGTCAAAGAGAATATCTTAAGACAAACTGGAAAACAGTTTGAACTTAATAAATATGACATCATCTTATCAAAATATGTGCTTACAGGGCAATTTATAGCACTAAATTATGAGAAATGAAGCATCAAATCAATAATGTAAGCATTTACTTTAAGTAAAAAAAGAACCAAATAAACTCAAATCAGGCATAAGAAAAACAGAGTAAATCAGTAATATTTAAACAAAGACAGTAAAGGAAAAAAATTCAACGAAATCCAAAGTTGGTTCTTTGCAGGGGTGGTGGGAGGTGGAAATCAATCAAATGAGGAAGCCTCTAGCAGACTGACAAAGGAAGAAGAGAAAACACAAATTGCCAATACCAGAAATGAAAGGAATATTATTCCAAATCCTGTAGACACTAGAAGGCTATAATGGATACTACAAAAACAAAACAAACAACTATATGATTCTAAATTCTACAAATTAGGTGAAATAGATCAATTCCTTGAAAGACAGACTACCAAAACTCAAGAAGAAACAGACAGCTTGAATACCCCTGTATTTATTAAAGAAACAGAAGTGGCACAGCACTTTGGAAGACAATTTGGCAGGTTCTGATAAAGTCAAACGTACATGGACCATGTGACTCGGCAATCCTACCCTTAGGCATTTGCACAAGTGAAATGAAAACCTATGCTCAGACAAAAAAGCACTTTGTGAATTCCAATCCACTTATAATTTACCAAAAAGTGAAAATAGTCCATATTCCTCCAATGACAAACCAATAAGCAAACCATGTAGTATTTATACAATGGATTACTATTTGGCAATAAAAAGGAATAACTGTTGATACAGTACATGAAAGTAGCCAGACTCAAAAGGCTACATCCTGAACGATTCCATTTGTATAAAATTCTGAAAAAAAAAGCAATGCTAGAGGAACACAGATCAGTGATTGCCAGAAGTTTACAATGGAAGGTTTTACTATAAAAGGCAAGGTAATTTTTGGAGTGATCATATAATTTTGTAATCTACCAAAAACAAACATAATAAATGGGCAGATAAGTAAAGTTCATGGATTGGGAAAGTTCAGTATTGCAAAGGTCTCCCAAAAATGACCTATCAATTTAATCCCAGTGGAAATTCCAATCAGTTTTGTGAAGGCTGCTAAGTCAACTCTAAAACGGCCAAGAATAGACAAGATCACCGGAGAGGAAGCAGGGAGGTGGACACAAATATCTTCTGATTGATGAGTGAAATCATTAGAAGGCCAGCAAAATTACAAGTAAGCCAGAATTTCTAAAGCACCACAAAAGAACACTAGTTAGTAGTGCATATAGGTATCTCCCAAATTTGTTGTAAACACAGGCCTTTAAAAAAATATTAGAAACTGATATTTAAAGAGATATAAACTCATATTAAGCTTTTAAAAAATTCTAAGCAAGGGCCTCACCTAATTTCATAAAAGGTTGTGTAGAACCAACCGTTGCTGCAAACGATGTGCTGCCCTGAGATGTGAGGATCCCAGTGGTCCCTCTGGGTCAACAGCAGCTACCATGGCTGAGCCCAAACTCTGATACATTATCTATCTACAATCTTTATTTTTAACAATTTATATCAATGCTACCCATAAGGCACAGAGAAGCAGAAATGTTTATGTGGCCTCCTGCCAAAAACAATCACTTGCACTTATTTCTAGTACTCCAGAAGACAGTAATAGAAGTTTTTCAATTTAGAAAAACATTTACAGCAAAGAAAAAAATCTCTGTAAACTTCCTGCTTAACCAATCTAGTGAATTGTGATGAGCCATATAAATTCATTTAGCCACCTTATGAAAGACTTAATCCAAAGTCACTTCTAACTTCTAGAAGAGCTAATGTATTATAATCACAGTTGTGAAAGACTCAAAGGCCAGAAATGTCAAGGTGTGGTCTATATCCTAAGTCCAGAAAAAAAAACAAAAAGCAACATGTACAGGCCAAATGATTGCCAATTTCTTCTGCCTACATCATCTTTCTTCACTATAGCCTGAAATTACATTTCATGTTTGACAATTCTCAGCAAGGAGACAAAACAAGCTTATGAGTAAAATAATAGAAAGCAGAGCCACAGAGAGGATGACAGGCAGGAGTCATCTCCCAAGTCCAAGTTCCACTTCTATATTATTAGACAGGGCCTCAGTGTTTTTGAACTGCAAGGAATTAATATTGATTGTAGCATGAGTAAAACCTATCTTCTACTCATCATGAAAAGTCACAGTCGTTTTGTTTAAAGACTCCAGAATTATTATAGGCAGAAACAAGAAGGTTACACACCTATTTGGTGAAACGAGGAATCAGGAATGAGCATTCCCAAGAGAATACAATTACAAAAGTAAAATCACCTAGAGTTTTTGGGCTGCTTAAAAAACCCAGAAAGAAGTGCCAAATGAGAAAATAATCAAATTCAGTGGAAAAACTCACTTGAAGGTATCATGGTCAGCTGCGTTTCCACCCCTTTGTTGCACTTCAAATCCTGTGTATTCCACAAAGACTTGCTCCTTTCTAAAGGCTATGGTTCACGTTCAACAGAATAGCAGCAACCACCATGAGCCTGAGGGCTGGCTAGTCTTTAGTATTCTGCCTTATTCAAAGAAATGATCATTTCCCTCATTCCTAAAGATCTCCCAGGTCCATTACAAAAAAAGGAGCAGCAGCCAGGCCCAGTGGCTCACACCTGTAATCCCAGCACTTTGAGAGGCCAAGGGGGGAGGATCACCTGAGGTCGAGAGTTCAAGACCAGCCTGGCCAACATGATGAAACTAAAAATACAAAAATCAGCCGGGTGTGGTGGTGTGTGCCTGTAATCCCAGCTACTTTGGAGCTGGGTAACTGGCAGAGGTTGAACAATTTGCAGGTCTCAGAAGACAGGAAAATGTGGGAAAGTTTGAAATTCCAACAGACTTGTTGAATGGCTTTGACCAAAATGCTGATAATGATATGGACAATGAAATCCATGCTGAGGCAGTCTCTGATGGAGATGAGGAACTTGCTGGGAACTGGAGCAAAGGTGACTCTTGTCACCTTTGATAAGATGGTGGTTGAGGAGAGGTCTTGGCAAGCGGTGATGTGTGAATGTAGTGAGGGGCCTGAAAACGGAACTCAGAGAGGACACTGGGTTTTAGAGGCTGAAACTACAGAAAGTCCGCTGCGTTCAAGGCCTGCTTCCACCAAAATCTAGCAGTGTGGCCTCAGGCAAACCATTTCACTTCTCTTGGCCTCAGTTTCTACATCTGCAAAATGGGATTTATAATCCTACCCCAGCCCACAGAATTCAGAGTTATATGAGAAGGCTAGAAGAGCTCACCTACCAAGGGACTCTTTTAATGGCAAGGTGGGGAAACTGAGGCACCGAGAGGGCTAGGGCTCTGCTAGCTGTCACCCAGAGTCTGATGGACCTGCGATGAGAAACCAGAACTCCTGCCCCTAGTTCCCCCGGCTTTCCTCAGGCTGGGGAGTGAGTGCGGTGAATAGAAAGGGCAAGCCCTCCTGCTGTTTCTCTCTGGACAGGGGCGGGATGCTGGGTGAAGGGTGAAAGGAAGAGGCTGGAGAAGGGAGAAAAGCTCCAGCTCACACTAAGTCTGAAATTTTTTAAAATGCGGACTCCGTGGCCCCTCCCTTACCCGCCCCATTCCTCTCTGAAGTCCTGGTTGTGAAGGGCCAAGTCCCAAAGTCTGCTGCTCCGCCTCTCTGTGTGCAGAGCCATGGGGCCTTCACAGGCTGCAGTGGGTCCCGAGCCCCCAAGGCTGTGCCCGCTGGTCCTGACCAAGATCGCGGCTGCCGAGGTCTGTCCAGCGCCAAGGGCACAGGGCCAGGGCAGGCAGGGCAGGGCTACCCGAAGCGCATAGAGGCTGCTGGTGTCAACGGGACGTCTTCTGGGGCGCCTGGCATCCCTAGGAGTGGAAGCCGCTGATGAAGTCAAAGCTGCCTCCTCCTTCAGGAAGACTTTGTTCCCACAGCTGGCGAACAGGAAGTGGAGCAGCGCCAGGAGGATCTGCGGGCGCTGCTGAGGGCTTCTTTGCAGGGACAGTGCAGCAGGCAGCCAGGGACAAGACTGCACGGCAGCCCCCCATGGCCAGGGGAAGTTCAGAACCAGAGTCGCCCGCCGCCCGGCGATTCTCCATCCCTGGATCGGTACAGGGGCATTTGGACGCTGTGGGGAAGTCGCGGTCTGGGGATATTGGGTCCAGCCTTCGGGTAGAAGCAGGTGATAAACGCAGTCAGGCCAGCCCGGAGCGTCAGCCACACTGCGGTGCCCACGATGCCCAGGGTGAGCGCCACGAGGCGCAGGAAATTGGCTAGGGTGGGAGCTCACTGGTAGGCGGCCCTGGAAGTCAAAGATCTGCTGCTCCAGCGCTGCCACCAGTTGCAGGCAGCAGAAGGCGAGGAGCGTGTGGCACCCGCGTACTCGCCCATCGCGGACCTCTTTATCCAACCTTCAATAATTATTCTTTTTATTATATTCAATGATTATCTACTTTTCATAGAGAGCAGCTGTCAGTCCAATAACACACTTAACAAATGATATACCTAGTCCTCAAGGTTAACAAACACATGAAGACCAGCCCAACCCTGAAAATCAGTTTGCAAACCTTCGCTATGTCTGATGCCATTCCTAAAAATTTTTAGGGACAAGTTTTGTTTGTGGTAAACAACATAAGGTGGGGTGTGTGCTGAGCCCAAAGCTGACCGATTGCTCACAATTACTCATAACTACCCATTGACTTGATTTTATCAAACTTCAGACAGTCTTGTCTCCTCTCCTCAGGCCCCTGGACCTTCGCTCACCACCTAAGACTGAACAAGCACTAAAGGACAGACCAGCCCGCTAACAGCTCACTCCAAAAATGAGCGGGACTCCCAGAGAAACTATTTTTATTGGAGCATCCTGGTTTTGCCACCTGCTCACCCCACTGCCTGTCCTTCTCTCCAAGGAGGCTTCTGCCAGCCCTGCTTGTCCTTCCCTAGAAAAGGAAAGCCTTTTCCTGTTTGATCCTGAGACACCTGTAGATTGAGTTTGGAATATTCTCCCTATTGCAATAGTATTTTTGAATAAGTTTTATTTTTCCCTACCTCTGGTTGATTTTTAATTAATACCAGTAAGCTTGGATGAAAGCCTGCACACCTTAGGGGTGTGTGTGTGTGTGTGTGTGTGTGTGTGTGTGTGTATGTATGTACTTTAGCATTACCATGAATGTAATAACAGTAAAATCAAACAAACACAGATGGATAAGCAATATGTTGGACTAGTATGAAAATGGCATTGGCAGCAGTGATATGATTTTTTTTCAAAATGGTACGCTTTTTGAAGTATAATCTTATTTTAACTTAAAATCTTACTATCAGAAAATGCAGTGTACATTAAAATGTTCTGAACTGCTTTTATTCATATATTAAATGGTTGTACTCAAATATCTACAAATTTGTTTTTCACTTATGTAATTGTCTTATAGAATGTTCAAAAGTCATGCAGAATGTGAGACAATTTTCTATTGAATACGATTGCTTTATCATTGCAAGACATCAAACATCCCTGTTTCCCGCCAAATAAATGTACAATAGCAATAAATGTAAAGATGTGTTTTGTAAAAAAGATATATTTTTGAGTTACAAAACAAGGATTTTAAAACTTGAATTGTTACAGTGAATATGTCTTAATACAGGCCAGAGTCATTTAGGTAAAAAATTACCTCACATCTATTCTTTGCAGTATGACTTAAAGGTGTTTATTTAGCGGCAAAGATTTTTTTTTGTGCCTAGAGGCAGAAATTTTGCCCCATGGCTATTTACGGTATGAAACTGTATTTAAATGAGTGTACATATATAAAAGCTGCCATTCTGGCTGTAAATTATTGCAGGTTATCAAGATTAAAAAATAAACAAATAAAAATATTTCTGTTTTTCTATGAAATGTCTTTACTCGAGTCCAAATGTAGAGATATAAAATGCTTGAAATTCATAAAACCAAGTGTTTCACATATTTCAGTTGTGATGGCCTTTGTCCTACTTTTGTTAATGAAGCAGGCAGACTGCATTTTTTCCCTCTCATACACCTTCAGATGATGGACAGAAAAATTTGATAAAACTTCTAGGGCATTATCTGATGAAACACATTAAACACTAAAGGAGAAATACAACTTCATTGTTTATAAAAGACGTATAAGAAGGAAACCTACATACATATATCTATCAGTTTTGTATTTTCAAGAAATATTTGCCTCAAAATGAACTTCATTAGAATATGTTTTCTCCCACAGAGCCAAGGAAAGTAAGTTAGACACAGGATCTGGAAGTCTACCTGTGTGATGTAATTACATTGAAAACATTCCACAAATAACGCACAAATGTATCATTGTGATCCAAAATATTCTCTAAATTTGCTCAAAGCAATGTGGCCACATCTATTATCTTTTACTATGACTAGTCATCATTCCATGCATTTGAACATTACCTCACCCATTTGCAGCCTCCTATCTCTGCAATTAATTATGGCTAACATTCTCAGCAGTCCAAACATCTTGCAAGTGACAGCTTGAAAAAGCCTACCAGAATGATGTTCACTCTGTCACCTGACTAGCTTGTCTTCCATCTAGACATTGCAGTATGTAGAAGAGTGTTTTTAGTATTATAAATTTGATCCAACACGTGTTCAATTAGATGAAATCTTAAATATTGCACTACATGTGAATTGGGAAAATGTTAATTTGCTTCTGTAGTTTTAAGTGTATTCTCAGAGGCAGATGAAGACATATTACATCACTGAGTTCAAGAAATAAAGTAAATAGAAGAAAAAAGGTGTTATTTTAATTTGGTTATATTTATATTTGAAGTTTTCTTTTCCAGATTTAGGAGAACCTACTAAATACACTGAAAAAAATGTGGTAGCCCTGGCTTAAATATCATACCTTATTTTTTGTTTATTAATTCCAGGGTAGAGTAGAAAAATATGCTCTCTTATATAATATAAAAATGATATGGGGAAAAGAAGTAAAAAATTAACTTAGAGACACCATTAATTAATTTCTTTTATAAATGAAACACTAGATAGTTTCTATTTGTTTTGACAAATAGAGAATATATTTAGAATCAATGCTTTATTTCTTGGAAAGTGGAGTAAAAAATTAAATGTAGTATTCAGATTGTATTATAACTATGCACTACAGATCACATACATTTGTCTTTTCTTTGTATTAGACATTATTTAATGGTAAGCATCCTTTCAAGGGCTATTTTATATAAGTAGTAAGGTATCTGGAATTTCTGAAATAATAAAAGTGACCTAAATCACTGTGTTTGGTAAATTCACAATATCCAAATAGCAGGAGGGGAGTGCTAGAGGTAGGGAGGGGAATGCTCATGTTCTCATTATTCCCAAACAGATTCTTAAAGTCTTCTCACTGGACACATGGATGCACCTCTGTAATACCCAATGTCTTAGCCACAACTGTCTGCACTTTTTAATGAGATACATTTCAACATTATTCCTTGTCACCTCAATATCAGATACTTTCTCATGTAATCTTTTACTTCTGAGGAGTTGAATTATTGATCCATAAACTGAATCCATAGCTATGTATCTGTGAATGTTTTTAAATTATGTGAAAATTTTGTATATGCATTTTTCAGGGGAAAGTATCAGATCACCCACCTGGTGATTGTAACAAAAACAATCACTCCTGTTGATATTTAAGTCTTAATTAATTCAGAAAAATTTGCACACACCTTAAGGTCAGATAGCATTTTGTACCCTACATAAAAAAACTCCTTTTTTTTTTTTTTGAGATGGAGTCTCACTCTGTTGCCCAGGTTGGAGTGCACTGGCATGATCTCTGCTCACTGCAAACTCCGCCTCCCATAACATTAATGATCACTGATCACAGATCACTGTAATGAATATAATAATAAGGAAATATTTTAAAAATTGTGATTACCAAAGTGTGAAACCAAGACACAAAGTGAGCACAGGCTGTTCGTTAAATGGCACCAATAGACTTGCTTCACCAGGGTTGTCACAAACATCTCATTTGTAAATAAAAGAAAAAATGTTCCTATCTGTGAAGCACAATAAAGAGAAGTGCAATAAAATATGTTTGTATTAATTTGGTTAACTTTATTCCAACTTAATGTAAATTAGTTTTAAAACAGTTTATAAAATTCTAAAATGAACCTGGCAAATTTAGAGCAATAATAAAATGATTTAAATTAGAAAAGTCTTTTTTAAAAAGGATAAATAACAGATGTCACATTGGAATTATTAAAGTTGTTTCAAGTTCAGCTCTGAGGTTCTTAGAAACTAAAGTAAAAAAGTATGACCAGTTTCTGAAGTCAAGATAAAATCATACAATCTTTAACTTAGAAAATTATCTTCTGTGTTGTGTCCTAAGCATAAACAAATGTAAGGACTTGCCCTGACACTCTGTAAGTAGTTCCACTCCAATACGCCCTGCAGAAATGTTTCCTGGCAAGAACAGCAAGTCAGAAGCCTTTTCAGCATGGCAACGAGGGAGAGAGACTATGCTATTAAAAAAAAAAAAAAAGATGAGCAGGAACAATAGCATCTTAGACAAGTGAGAAGTTTCAAAAGAGACATGTATAAGGAGAGCAGTTGCAATTATAAGGAGCAAAATATGGAATGATGAAAAAAGATACTTTAAAGAAAGTTTTCCTCAGTACTTTGCAATGCACTTGCCACCTTCTGAAGAAAGCTGGCTCCTCCTGGAACCTTAGGGTATTTGGACCCATGCTTTGGAATGGGGTGACCATCTGCATCAAGCTAACTTAAATTCAAATTTGTGTGCATAGGATAAGAATAATTGGGTTAAATAAAATTCACTTTTAATCTAAAATGTCATTCATTAGTTTGACCAACTTTCCTTACCACTGGCCACTTGGTCCTTGTCTTGTTTGACAGGGTTGTCAAACAAGGTTTGTTGTTTCCTTCTTTGAAGGAAAGAGTCAGTGTTTCTTCCATTCCAATGCATCCACTTGAGGAATTTTTAATAAAGTGGGCAATGAATGGGCAGCAGAAGAATTTACAGGCCTGCTAATCAAATGCTAAGTAATAAACCCTGGAAATTCTAAACTCGTTTGCATGAAGACCTTGCTTATTTTGTAACTATTATGTATTATCAAACGTATACTTAATTCTTTGAATGTGTTAGTATGTGTTCAAAGTACACCTTAATTTTATATATACATATATTTAAATTACATAAAATAAATAAGCCACTAAGAATTTTTAAACATTTTCTTATATTTCCTTTCAGTATTTTTATGTGCATGCATCTGTACTTGGTAATATTGCTGAATGCATGTTTTATTGACAAAGCCTCTCCCCTTGCCCAAACTCTAGTCAGGATCCTCTAAGCCTCCTCTCAGCCTCAGCCTTCAGTGTTCATCCTAGTCTGGCCCACATCTCTCAGGTTTAGGAAGAAACTTGCAAAGAATCCCCCACTCTCAGTACTGATCACCTTTTATATCTGATCAAATTTGTTATCTCCCACCACCCTCCAGATGATTTCTGATCAGTCTGGCCTGCCTTCAGTAAGAATCCTGTTCGATCTGTTTAACCCAAATCCCCTTTGCCCCTGATGTTTCCTCTTAGTATCCCCAGTTGAGCCAATTTTTAACCATTAAAAAAATCTTGGAAAAATTAAGTTCAGATAGGTTCCAGAGTGCTTATGTTCATTTCTTGGCTTTCTGAAGACCTGGCATATCCTCTTTAAATTGCCTCAATACAAGAAAATACAAAATGGAAAGAAGTAGACATTAGAAATTGGAAAAATGGAGAAATACAGGAATGAACATAAGTTTCTTTTTTAAGTAATTAGGTAAATTGTAAGGTGTTTATATTTAACTTTTTCTCATTAGCTTTAGCCCCTTGAACCTTTGAGAACATGTTATTACTATATTTATCGAATGTCATATTTTTTATTTTAACATAGAATGGTATTTTCACTCAAATCTCTTGAAACATATATTTATAGTCAATAGTTAAATTTTATTTAATATCAATTGTTTCTTTTTATTATTATTTTCTTAAAAAATAATATTGGCCCGGCGCAGTGGTTCACACCTGTAATCCCAGCACTTTGGGAGGCTAAGGTGGGCAGATCACTTGAGGTCGGGAGTTGGAGACCAGCCTGAGCAACTTGGAGACAACCTTTCTCTACTAAAAATACAAAAAGTAGCCGGGCGTGGTGGTGCATGCCTGTAATCCCAGCTACTCAGGAGGCTTGAGGCAGGAGAATTGCTTGAACCTGGGAGGTAGAGGTTGCAGTGAGCCGAGATCGCACCACCGCACTCTAGCCTGGGTGACAGTGTGAGACTCCATCTCGAAAAAAAAGAAAGAAAGAAAATGCCAGACATTTATTGAAGGGCTGGAATGGTATAGTGAAGTGTTCTGAGTCAGTTGGGCTCTGACTGATAAAGAGCTTGGCATGTTTGAAGGACAGCAAGGAAGCCAGAATAGCTGGAGCATAGCAGCAGGGAGACAAGTGCCACAAGATGAGTTGGGGAAAGGTTTGTCTTTTAAGTGCTCTGAGAAGCAATTGAAGATTTGAAATAGAATAGTGACTTGCTTCATCACATTTGTACTTTTGAAAAGTTCCTCTGGCTGCTGTGGGGAAAGGCTTGAGTAGATGCAGGGTGGGAGAAGCATAACCAGCAGTAGACTCTTGTGGCAGGTTAGGTGAGAGATCGTGGTGGCCACGACTGGGCTGCTAGTGGTGGAAGTGACAAGAAGTAGAAGGATCGGAGACAAAACTTGAAGATAGAAAGTCTTGAATTTGCTGATGATTTGCATTGACGAAGTGTTGGGGGAGAGGACTGAAGGAGCAGAGGAGAGTGACAAGGGACTGGATGTCATTTATAAGGATGGGGAAGACTGGGATGAAACCGGTTAAGGGAGAAATTTTAAACATGGCAAAATTAAGAGGGGTTTTATGTGAGAAAATGGAAATGCTAAGAAGGAAGTTGAAAATCCTGCTAATTTGGAGATCTTTGATTAAAACTAGAAATAAGAATGTGGGAAGCTTCAACTTCCAAGATGCCCTCATTGTAGATAACACCATTTAGGATCTAGGCTCAAGCCCTGGGAAACTCCAGGGCTTTGGAAGTCAAATAGAGGAAGAACACGTACAGGAGATGAAGAAAGATTAGCGAGGAAGTCAGTGAAATATTCACAGGTGGGCTGCTGCCAAATCCAGCAGAACAGTATGCCAGATGTTAGGAGCATGAGTAAAATGAGAAAAGAGAAATGGCTTTTGACAACACTTCCCTACTAATAGTAGGGAAGAAGACATAGGTACAGATTCAAGTTGATTTCAAATTATGAAAGTGAGGTAATTGACCTGCAGTGGTTGCTGCTCAGTGAAATCAGCATAGTGATTACCTGAGCTAGGTTAGAGATTTGATGGGTAAGAAAGAACACCTGAGGGTAATCCTGGAGGGGGAAAAAAATAAAGTGTTTGCTGGAGAGAATGAGTTGGATTGCTGGACTTCAATGTGTGTGGGTTGAGTTTGTGACTTAAAAATGAAACCAGTCTATTGCTTGTGTGGCTTTTCCAAAATACTGTTATTCCGCTACCTATCTCTTACCCCAAGAGTAGTCACATTCTTATTTCTGGTTATTTTAATTCCTGGTATTTGTATGTGATTAATGAGATAGTACTTGTTAATTTGATGATATTCTAGAAACCTGGTAAGTACTATGTACCTTGTCTTAAGTTTTGGTTACTTGATTGGTAAAATTATGCATGCACCATTGAATTACCTAATTCAAAATATATTCATTTATTGTTTGACATTTGTCTTGTTTTTCTTTAAAATGTTATCTTTGTGGAGTAAACATTTTTCTTTATGCTGTTTAGCATCTTCAGATTAGTTCAGGGTATTGCTGAATGTGGTTGTTTGGAAGTAAAATGCTTTAGTTTTAGTTATATAGATTTTAATAAGATAATACTTTCTATATAATTTATCAGGTACTTTAGGCATTTTAATTTGCAAATTTAGGACAATTTGCTTTAACGTTTCTTCACTTTTGTCCATTGGATGTAATTTCCATAAAGTATTCATTTCTCTAAGTAAAAACCGAAACCAAACCGACAACTAATGGTCACTGAAGAAAGAGTGATTAAATGCTAAGGTTATAATGGTATTTGCATTTGAATGTTACCAGCTCTCTACAGTGTAAAGTTTATGCATTTATCGATTGCTTATGTTTCTCACTGCATTCTTTGGCCTACTGGTTTTGGTTGTTTATAGCTATAGAATATAGAATTCCTTATGGTTATCCATTTCTCCTTTTAAGTAGAGTGATAGTTGTTAGAAGAAAAATAACCCCCGATACTTTCTTCTAGTGTTAATTCTTAAAGTGTGATTGACTTTTATTTACTTTTTGGTGCAGTAATTGCAGTTCATGAGTCAATATTGATATCATATAAACCTTAATTTTTAAAGTTTCATTGTAGTGATGTCTCTGTAGCAGCAAACTTTTAAGTTATTTAAGTTATACTTAAATGTTTAAATCACTGTTAGTGATTAGCTTATTTTGCCTTCCTTGAAGCAATTTGTCCTAAATTTCCATACGTTTGCATTTGTTTTTGCTGTTCTAAAATTCCTTAGTTGCTGGCTTTGACCTTTTATGTTGCTGAGTTTTGCACATCTATTTTCTCAACTGCCATATCCTAGGAGGCTTGGAGTACCCATAATACAGTGAGCCCACCTTCCTGGTCCCCAGACATTTCAGAAGGTCGGGAAATTTTTAAACCCAGGCAGCTTCCTGGCAGTGCCATTTGGAGCATCAAAGTGGTAAATAAAATTGCATTTACATTCATAAATCATTTCTGTCTGATTTGTTTTGCCCTACTGGGTGTTAAGAATTAAATCTTTCTTTTCTAGATTGAGCTTCCAGAAACACTATTTAAATCTAAAAATTGTAATGTAAAGAAATAATATGCTTGCATTTAAAAATCAAGTATACATTTTTAATACCTCTTTTTATTGTTAATTCCTTTTGTTGTGATTACTACTGGTTTTATGAGGGAGAAGTCCTTGACATGTAGACCAAAAGGTAATTAAGGACCTTTTCATTCATGATATCATAAAACTTTGTTGCTTAGAAAAAAGCAGAAGAAAAAACTCCATTAATTTATTATGTTCTCATGGAGAAGAAATACCAAAATTGTGGCAGATTTCATTGTCTGTTTAATACCTTAAAATGACAAGGCTTTTTCCCCCACGACATTGGTTGATGGCTCTGCCAGTCCTTGAAGTGAGTTAAGTAGTGTGATGCATTTTGAAGAGAAAAAAATTAATTTGAAAAAGTATTAACTCAAAAGTTAAAATACTTCATTGACTGGAGATGACAGTTTTTCTTCATATTCTATATTTAATATTCTGGAATATGGCTGTTTAATTCAGACTAATCAAGGATTTTAAGGAATTCTAGATTATACTTTATTTTCTTTCATGACTGGAAGAACAATTTTTTTTTAACCTCCCTACCTCACCCTGATATCATCCAAGATATTGAGGTATAAATATACCTCATTTGATAGTTTGATAATATAGACCACCAATTTTTACTTACTTTTTTTCTGGGTCAGCATTTCATGTTTGAGAAAATAAATTGAGAGACTACTGTAGTCTTGATTTTTAATCGCTGACTTAATTTTTCAAAAATCTTTTATACCAATTTAATAACAAAACAAACTCGGCCTGGCACAGTGGCTCACGCCTGTAATCCCAGCACTTTGAGAGGCTGAGGGGGCAGATCACTGGAGGTCAGGAGTTCGAGGCCAACCTGGCCAACGTGGTGAAACCCCGTCTCTACTAAAAATACAAAGAGATTTAGCTGTGCGTGGTGGCATGTGCCTGTAATCTCAGCTGCTAGGGAGGATGAGGCAGGAGAATAGCTTGAACCCAGGAGACGGAGGTTGCAGTGAGCCAAGATCACACCATTGCACTCCAGCCTGGGCAAAGAAGCGAGACTCCATCTCAAAAACAAACAAACAAAAAACCCAAAAAACTAACCTGACCCCATCCATCTGTTGTGTAAAGAAGCTGATGCACTTCTCAAAAGGGATCTCAAGGAGAGCAGGGTAAGAGAAGACAGGAGTGGCAGTTTGAAGCTGGGAGCTGGCTGTATTTATTACATCCAAAGGGAAAAAAGCCATTCCTCCCATTCCTTTTGTCCATGTGTTTCTATTTTATGCTTACAGTATCACCATCAATTTTTGACTTGGAAACCATTCTGCTAAATAGGGAATAAGTTCATTTCAAACTATGATAGGGACATCAGTTGAAGATATGACATATTATTTAACTTATGGTGAGGGAAACACCTAAGTATTTTCCTGAGCATCTGGATAATTTTAAATATACATAATTCATCTACTTAGGTAGGTGCCAGGTTTTTTCAAGGAGTAATTAATTAGTACAAACAAGGGTGAGGGGGCAGGGAACACCATACTCTGGTACTTAATGTCTGAAATTATCAGGGAATTTAACACATTTTCCAATAGGTTTATTTCTTGTGTAAGAAGTCAGATAAATTATTTCCATTTCAAGTATTCATTATTCAGATTATTTAAAGCAAAGCTTTCACAAAGCCTTTTGTCAGCTTTCCTGTAATCCTCAAATAATTTTTCCTGGCTGGACGCTTTGGCTTACTCCTGTAATCCTGGCACTTTGGGAGGCAGAAGCAGGAGGATCACTTAAGCCCAAGGGTTCTAGGCTGCAGTGAGCTGTGATCACACCACTGCACTCCAACCTGAGTGACGAAGAAAGTTCTTGTCTCAAAAATAAAAGTAATAACAATAATAATAAATTTTCCTCTAAATACAATGGTGAATGAGGTAGAAATGTTGAGTTCATAAGAGAGCTGTTGAATAGTGAAGGAAACTGACTTAATTTTAATGACAGGAAGAATACTGTTACACACTAGCAAAAATGAACTTTCATGCTGATGTAGCAGTACAGAATATGCTTCCAGCCCAGGGACGCTGGAGCCAGACTTGCTAGCTACGCGACCTTGGACAAGTTACTTAACCCTTTTATTCCTCAGCACACTCATCTCAAATGAGGATAATAAAACCTACTATATGGGATTGTTGAGAGTAAAAAATACTTAGATTAGTACATAGTAAGTACTCAACAGATGTTAGCTATTACTGTAATCACCGCGAGACCAGTTAATGAGAGAGTTCTTCCTTATCCTTACTCTATATTGAATACAACTTGTTGCACTTCGAAATATCTGGATAAGGCTATAGTTGTTGTCGTCACCGAGAATGTAGGAGTGGGAAAGAGAAAAATCATGCAAAGGCTTGCTGATAGCGTTCACAGTGACAGCCCGAAAGTATGATTCTAAGGTTGTAAGCATTTTATATTTAGATTTTTAAGTTGTGGAGTATACTTTTAAGGATAAAAATAATAAGCCAGGTCTCTTAATACTTATCTAAAGAAGTGTTTGTATAACATTTAATAAAATGTTTTATCTCAGTGGCATTTGGATTTAAAAATTATTTTGGGCTGTCACAGAATGTTGACTTTTCCTAATCTATTACATAGGGCCGTGGGTCTGGATTTCCAGGAAAGCGGAGACCTCGAGGTGCAGGACTGTCGGGGCGAGGTGGCCGAGGCAGGTCAAAGCTGAAAAGTGGAATCGGAGCTGTTGTATTGCCTGGGGTGAGGCTTGCTTCATGTATATTTTCTCTAATCTAAATGTCAGTTAATGATGAAAATCTCATAGCAAGTTATTTTGAACTTAAGAGTCATATAAATAGGTCAAAATGTTTATTTTACTGTCCTACTTTGCTTTTTTTTTTTGAGCCTCTGGTTACGTTTTCTTGTATATTTACTTTCTCATCCTTTCTCTTTTCTTACCTTCCTCTTTGACTCCTTATCTTTCTATGCCAACCCTCTCTAAAAAGTCAGTATGTAATATAGTTGCTCTTTAATTTAAAAATTTTAAGATTGATATTTGCTTACTATCATGTTATGAGGCTTTATTTATATGTGTATTACAAATATATTTGCTAACTACTAGCAAATATTTTATGTAATAACTTTGCTATTTATTAAAATCCTGTTTTTAAAATTCTGAAATGTCATTTTAAGTATAGGAGACAGGTGAAATTGTTCAAGTTTACTACTAAACCAGGAATAAGGAAGCTTAGATTCTCGTCCTTTTTTCAAAAAGAAAAATTTTCAAACCAGGCTTATTGAGGTATAGTTGATATAAGCTATATTTGACATGTACAATTCCATAAGCTTTGATATATACATATACACCCTTGAAAACGACACCACAATCATGATAGTGAATATATTCATCTCCCAACGTTTCTTCATGTCCCTCTGTAATTTTCTGCATTCCCCCTGCCATCGGTCCTTGTCCCCAAGATTAGTTTGCATTTTCTAGAGTTGTATATAGGTGGAATCATACAGAACTGTATGCTTTTTGGACTGATTTATTTCAGCACAATTATTTGGAGATTCATCTATGCTGTTGTACTTGTTACCAGTGTACTCCCCTTTCTTGCTGAGTATTAATAAAACTGTGGATGCACCACAGTTGTAGACCTGTGCACTTTTTTTCTTCTTCTTTTTTTTTTTTTTTTCGGAGACAGGTTCTCTTTCTAATTCCTGGCTGGAGTGCAGTGGTGCGATCATAGCTAACTCCAGCTTTGACCTCCCACCTCTGTCTCCCAAGTAGCTGGGACCATAGCTGTGTGCCAACACACCCAACTACTTTTTAAAAATTTTTAATAGAGACAGCATCTCACTATGTTGTCCAGGCTGGTCTCGAACTTCTGAGCTCAAGCAATTTTCCCACCTTGGCTTCCCAAAATGCTGGGATTACAGGCGTGAGTCACCATGCACCAGCCTGTAGTCTTACATTCTTGTAATGTCTTCATCTGGTTTTGGTATCAGCATAACTCCAGCTTCATAGAATGAATCAGAAAGTATATTCTCATCTTCAGTTTTCTGGAAAAGTTGTGTAGTAGTGGAAATGTATCTTCTTATATTATACATGAATTTATTAGTGAAAGCATCTTGGCCTGAAATTTTCTTTGTGGGGGGTTTTTGTTGTGTTTTCTTTTTTTTTTCTTTCTTTCTTTTGAGATGGAGTTTCGCTCTTGTTGCCTAGGCTGGAGTGCAATGGCACAATCTCAGCTCATGCAACCACTGCCTCCCAGGTTCAAGTGATTCCCCTGCCTCAGCCCCCTGGTTCACCATGTTGGCCAGGCTGGTCTCGAACTCCTGACCTCAGGTGATCCACCTGCCTTGACCTCCCAAAGTGTTGGGATTACAGGCGTGAGCCACCATGCCCAGGCTGGAGTGCAGTGGCGTGATCTCTGCTCACTACAGACTCCACCTCCCAGGTTCAAGCAATTCTCCTGCCTCAGCCTTCTGAGTAGCTGGGATTACTGGCATGCACCAACATGCCTAGCTAATTTTTGTGTTTTGGGTAGAGATGGGGTTTCACCATGTTGGCCAGGCTGGTCTCGAACTCCTGACCTCAGGTGATCCATCTCCCAAAGTGCTGGGATTACTGGATGAGCCACCGGTGCCCAGCCTGTGGGACAGTTTTTAACAACAAATTGTATTTCTTTAATAGGTACCTATTTAGGTTATCTGTCTCTCCTTGCATAAATTTGCACCTTTCAAGAAATTTGTTGATTTTGTCCATCTTGACAAATTAAAGGAATGGAGTTGATCATAATGTTTCTTATTATTTTAATACCTGTAGAATCTGTAGTGATTTCACCTCCCTCATTCTTGATACTAATAATTTGTATCTTGTCTTATTTTTTTCCTGATCAGTCTGGCTAGAGATTTATCAATCTTATTGATCTTCTTGAGTCAGCCTTTGTTTTCATGGACTTTTCTCTGTTTTCTTTCCTCTTTCTGTTTTGTTGATTTATATTCTCATCTTTATTTTTTCCTATCTTCTCACTTTGAGTTTAATTTGATCTTCTTTTTTTGTTTACTCTTACGTGTCCCTGCTTGGAAGGGACATTTGTGGAGTTTAGGTCAGAGCTTTCTATTCTCCTTGGCTTATATCTGTGGTCTAGGAAAATGAAATTTCTCTCACCTTCTGGATAAATCACACTATTATCTATGCAGGCAACAATAGCACATATTTTCTCAAAGATTACCTTTGCCCTCAAGTTAGGTTTTATTTTTCTAGCAGTCTAAAGGTCATGAAATAAATTATAAAATAAAAACAGTGGGTCTTCAAGCTAGATGATACTGTTTTCTTTCTTGCGTGGACAATTATTTTAAAATATTTTGGTTTTTCTGCACTTACTATTTAAATATGACTCCCCACCCCCACTTGAATCTAGGGACATTGCAGTTTTCTACTGCAGACTTTGTTTCTGGTTTATACTGGGAATATATTGTTTATCATTTTCAGTGAAAGCATCCACTGGTTAAATTTCCTTTTAAAAATAATAATGGATCTTTACAATTTCTTTGAGCTGCTCAGTGTGTATAATGTGTTGAATTTTCTGTTAGTAGTTGGGAGGTAGAAATAGATACTTTATCTCTATTTTAGCCATTTCCCTAATTATATATCTCAATAGTCTTGTCAATGCATCATTAGTCCTATGACTGAATTAATGATTACTTTTAGTAGTCACTTAATTTCTTACTGATGATGATGATTCTACTTCTGTGAATCATCTTGGATGATTCTCTAAAATCTTAGAAAGCTAATTTTGTTAATACTATGCATATAACACATCAATACATTTTCTCTATTAAAAAAATTAAAGCGCTATAGGTAGATCAGAATTTACCATTACTAACTCCTCAGTCCTCCTTATTTCCCTGTTACCAGTTTGGTATATTTATATATTAGGTTGATCCATATGAAATTGCCAATATTATTTCTGAACTGATGAAAAGCAGCAATTTCTTATGATTCAACCTGTTATATGTGCCCATAGACTACATGTAATGACTTTGCAGGTTTTTATATTATAGTGCTATACCTCAAATACTGTTCTGCAATTTATTTTTTCACTCAACAACGTCTTTTGTAATTTCTTTCATGGCAGTCTATACAAGTTTCTACCTCCCTACTTTTAAAATGTTGCATAATTTTCTAATGTTTGGATTTGTCATGGCTTTACTTACTCCCTAATGATGAATATTGGCATTATTAACACTTGTAGTCATTAGGGTTCATATGACTATAAATTGCTCTTATAAAGCATTAGTACTATCCATTAAAACTGCTTTTAGGCTGGACACGGTGGCTCATGCCTGTAATCCCAGCACTTTGGGAGGCTGAGGTGGGTGGATCATGAGGTCTTGAGATCAAGACCATCCTGGCTAACATGGTGAAACCCCATCTCTACTAAAAATACAAAAAATTAGCCGGGCATGGTGGTAGGCACCTGTAGTCCCAGCTACTAGGGAGGCTGAGGCAGGAGAATGCCGTGAACCTGGGAGACAGAGCTTGCAGTGAGCTGAGATTGTGCCACTGCACTCCAGCCTGGGTGACATAGCAAGACTCCATCTCAAAAACAAACAAACAAAAAAACAAAAAAAAAACTGCTTTTAAATGTATTTGTATTGAAAAATACTGAGATGTAGTCCTTCTATTTAGTTAACCAACCAACCTTCCTTCCTTCCTCTTTTTTTTTTTTTTTTTTTTTGGAGACACGGTCTCACTCTGTCACCCAGGCTGGAGTGCAGTGGCATAATCTTGGCTCACTGTAACTTCTGCCTCCTGGGTTCAAGTGATTCTCCTGCCTCAGCCTCCTGAGTAGCTGAGACTACAGGCATGTGCCACCACGCTCGGCTGTTTTTTGTATTTTTGGTAGAGACAGTATTTCACCATGTTGCCCAGGCTGGTCTCCAACTCCTGAGCTCAAGCAATCCACCCACTTCAGCCTCCCACAGTGCTAAGATTATAGGCATGAGCCACCACACCCAGCTGGTTAATCTTCTTTCAGTTGTTCCTCAAGAAAAGTAATTCAGTTGTTTTATGTTTTGACCTTGAACATAACCTGTTGTGTTTCAACTCTGTCTTTCCAGGCTTAGGTTATAAGCTTTTTAAAGAAACAGGATTGTATTTTATGATTTTGGCAGTGCCCTCCTTGTCTTCTTTCTACAACTTCTAGTTCAGAGCTTTATTTTGTTTCATAATCACTCTAGAAATTATTAACAAACCAGTGGGTACTTAGTTGATTTAGTCAAATAGAACTAAGTCCAGACTGAACAATATTGGTTGATAATCATTTGGCTGATACTGAAATTTGGATGTTATTAAAAATAATATTCTAAAGCGGTGCTAATAGAAATATAATGAGAACCACATATGCAATTTAAAACTTCCTAGTAGCCACATTGAAAAGTTACAGTGAGCTGGGTGCAGTGGATCATTTGAGGTCAGGAGTTAAGAGACCAGCCTGACCAATATGGTGAAACCCCGTCTCTACTAAAAATACAGAAATTAGCTGGGCATGGTGGTGGACAACTGTAATCCCAGCTACTTGGGAGGCTGAGGCAGGGAGAACAGCTTGAACCAGGAGGCAGAGGTTGCAATGAGCCGAGATCGCGCCATTACACTCCAGCCTGGGCAACAAGAGTGAAACTCATCTCGAAACAAAATAAAGGTTATAGTGAACAGGCGAAATTAATTTTAATGCCTTCCATTTTGACCGATATATCTAAAATATTACCATTTCAACATGTAATATGTAATTATGTGCTGTATTTTATGTTTGCAGGACATCTCAGTTCAGACTAACTACATTGCAGATCCCAAGTGTGTGTCATTAAAATAGTGATAGATTTGTGTGTGTACATACTTATAATATTATCATTTATAGTTTCTTGATTAGAATTCTGCATAATCAAGTCTTACTAAGACAGGTTTATTATATTTTCTCATTACTTCTTGGTCTAAAGGAATACTACCTCTAAAGAGAGAATGAGTTGAATAATAAAATGTCATGACTCCATTTTACTGTAGTATCTTAGCATTAATATTTGGAATTGTTATTCTAGGCCTTAGCAAAAATATATGTTTTGATTATGAATTTTCTGAAGCTTTCCAGTTAAGTGTAAAACAAGTGAAAAATATAACTTTGTATTTTGTGTATTTTGCTTTTTATAGGTGTCTACTGCAGATATTTCATCAAATAAGGATGATGAAGAAAACTCTATGCACACTACGGTTGTGTTGTTTTCCAGCAGTGACAAATTCACTTTGAATCAGGTTTGAACTTGACAATTTACTGTCTTCCTCATTGAATTCCTCCTTGTATATTTCTGCTTTATCTCATATACACAGAAGTGATCCAATATTTAGCTATAGAGCTGTATTAGTTAAGAAGGTATTTTTAAAGTAAAATTTGTAGGTTTTTAGCTTAGTCTCCATTTAAAATATGTTCTGTTTTCTTAACTTCAGGATATGTGTGTAGTTTGTGGCAGTTTTGGCCAAGGAGCAGAAGGAAGATTACTTGCCTGTTCTCAGTGTGGTCAGTGTTATCATCCATACTGTGTCAGTATTAAGGTAAACATCCTTAAATTGAGTTAACAAATATGTATTAATTTTTATTTGGTTTTAGTAGTAACATGAGCTCCCAGTTCTCACAATTAAGTATTATGATTATTAAACATATGTGACAGTATTTAAGTACTTTAAATACTGCTTTTAAGGGTTTGCTATCTGAAGAAATTTGCTTCTCTATAAATCTTATATTGTACTAATATCCTGCTTTTGTCTTGAAAAAGTAAAACATAAAAATATATGCATTTAATTTAAAAGACAATCTATACTATTCACAAAGGTTTTAGGTTTAGCTGATTCATTTTGTCTGTTGATTTATAAAGCTGAGAACTGGAGTATTTAGTAAAAAATTATTAGCCCATTCTGTTCTTTCCCACATTCTCTCTCCTCTGTGCTCACTCATACACAAAATGACATTTTCTCCTTATAGCCAAAAGAAACAAAACAAGTGTCATATTTAATGCAATTGGTAATAATTGAGAGTCAGCACTGCTCACTTTCAAGCATTTCAGGATAGAGGCTTTCTGGGGAATCTTTTAAGTGGTATCGTCTGCTTGGTTTCAAATATGGACAGGTCTCAATACTTCACTAGTTTTATCTAAGGTTCTTGGTTTTTTCTTTTTAAGAACTCAGTCTTAATAAAACTTACATATTTGAATAAAGTGTCATGGCCACTGGAAGCAAGCATGGAGGTATAGCTGTACAGCAGAGGTCTTAAACTGTATACTCCACAAGGAAATCTTTTCTAGTATTGCCATACCTTGTAATATAAATACTAACCTCAGTTTCAATAATAGGTTGTGAATCATGAGTGATTTTTATACCATTCTCCCTGCCCTTCAGACATCACTGTGTTATATCATTGACGGTAAAATGTCAGTATAGTAAGCCAATCAACATTATCTCCTTCAGAATTCTTTGTTGATAACTACAGTAGTATTTATTTTATAGGGTAATACAGGTTTTTGTGAATTTAGGAATCAAAATGAAAGATTGTAATTAATACTATCCAAAATAGAAGACTAGTACGGTTAATTTAGGTAGTTTTTTAAAATTAGTTGCTCATGGTATGTGACTGAAAAACACAGAGTATATAAAGCCAATTAAAAATGAAGTTATATATGCATAAAACATGTTTATTTTCTTCTTTGTGCTTTATATTCTGTATAAAAGTAGCTGCTATCATTAGATTTTGTTTTTTAGAATACTTAATGTTTTGGACCTAAGGAAATTGAATAAGATCCCTTTCAAGATAGTAATATATTTCTTTTAACCCATCCAACAATTACCGAATTCCCATTTTACAGATGAGTACGACTTACATAAGTTAAGTTTGGACAATTAGTGCACTATCAGACACCTAGTTATTCCTGTTTTTAAAAATTATGTGTGGTTCCTTTTACACAACACTGTTTTGGACAGTATAGAATACTGCAGTCTCATTGAGAAATACAGCAGTATCTAGAAATATACTAGGGATATGTGAATTGGCTCAGCTTGCATTTTTATTGCAGGAGGCAATTGTTTGTGGATAAGCTTGATACCTTTGAAGCTTCTTTTTAAGCTTGCTGGGGCAAGTCTAGAAAGCCTTCACTCTAAGGTGGATATTTTCAAACTTTATGGTTTTAGAACCTTAACACTCTTTAAAATTACTGGGGATGCCATAGTTTTTGTTCATGAGGATTTTAACTATGGACTATTCAGCATTTTAGAAATTAAAACTAGGAACATTTTGTAACACAAGACTACAGAAGCACAACCTGTACAATGTCAGTGTAATATTATGATACAACATGTAGCTTCTATAAACACCACTGTATAATTGTGAATAAAGTGAAAAAAGGCAAATTAAATCTTAGTATTATTTAAACTTGTTTTAAGTTTACAGACCCACTGGGGTTCCCTAGTCCACATTTTGGTAGCTGCAGTCCTAGCATTAGTTTAACCCTATACTTAAGACTTGGCCTTTCTGGGATCACTACTGAATTCTATCCCCTGTTCACCAGTGTCTTTGTACTCTGACTGGTTGTGCTTCACTTGTCTTTGAGCCTTTTGCAAGCTCTGGTAATTGTGCAGCTTACAAATTCCCAGTAGGTGTACTTTCCCCTGGTTGTGGGTCTTTGGGCTTCTAGAAGTACGGCTTGGTGTTCCACCAAAGACTTCAGGGGATCCTTTGTAGATTTCTGGAGCTCTTAGTCCTTATTGCTTCTTCATTTTGAGTACTGTGTCCTGCAAATTCCACTGCCTCACCTTCCCTAACCTCAGCGAGGCCATTGATTGTACTCTGCTGAGGTTCTCCCTCCCTGGGCAACGTTCTGGAAAATGTTTCTAGGCAGAATATCATAGGACTCCCTGAGTGTTTCCTTCCTCTCAGAGACCACTGTCTCCTTTACTATGTGTTGTCCAATATCTGAAAACAGTTGTTTCATACACTTTGTCCAATTTTCTACTATCTTATGGGAGAACAGGCTGGTCCCATCTACTCCATTATCGTTGAAGCATGTATCCGTATTAGATTATAAAACATATCTGTAACAACTTTGGGCATGGTACCATGGATGGAATCCTGGATGACATCTTATTTGAAAAAACTTTTAAAACTAAGGCTAAACTGGTTCAACAGAAGAAAAAAATGATAGTACAACCCCAGTACCTAAGTTAAAAGGAAATTTCAAAGAGGGAGAAATTGTTGAAGTGTTGAAGTACTAGAAGTCAAGAAACACAAACACTAATGTTTCCATTAGATTTGAGAATAAGAAGGTCTTGACAAGCCTGGCTTAAGCAGTTATGAGTGGATGTGGGTGTAGAGACCAGACTGTAGTGTTTTGAAGAGTGAATATAAGCGGAGAAACTTGAGAGTTTGGTTGTAAAAGGGACCACAGGTATCTGTGAAGAAAACTTAATAGGAATGAAGATAAATATTTTAAAAATTCTGCCACTAAACACCTCAGATCTGTCTGCCACTTTGTCTTCAGGTCATTGTTTAAGCCAGGGTCGGGCAGACTGGCCCATAGACTAAATCTGGCCCATTTCCTGTGTTTGCAAATAAACTTTTATTGAAATATGGCCATGTTCTTTTGTTTACATATATTTGTAGCGGTTTTTGCATTACACTGGCAGAGTTTTTATAAAGTTGCAACAGATCATATGGCCCTCAAAACTTTGTGTTTACTCTCTGGCCCTTTATTGGAAATGTTTGCTGGCTACTGCTCTAAGCCACCCTGATCTTACCCCAGGCCATTTCCTTCATTTGGGCAAATAACATACTAACTTGGTAATCTAAGACAAATTCTTAAAAATCAATAAGCTAATCAAAATAATAAATATACATGTTTAAAAATCAAATGACATTAAAAGCCTTGTAACGGGTCGGGTGTGGTGCCTCACACCTGTCATCCCAGCACTTTGGGAGGCCGAGGTGGGTGGATCACTTGAGGGCAGGAGTTCAAGCCAGCCTGGCCAACACAGTAAAACCCCATCTCTACTAAAAATACAAAAATTAGCCGAGTGTGGTGGCTCATTCCTCTAGTCCTAGCTACTCAGGAGGCTGAGCCAGGAGAATTATTTGAACATGGGAGCCGGAGGTTGCAGTGAGCTGAGATCACACCACTGCACTCCAGCCCAGGCAACAGAGCAAGACTCCATCTCAAAAAAAAAAAAAAAAAGGCCTTGTAATGAACAACCAACTCTTGTCTTACTCTACCTCCACATCTGAGGCAATCACTTTTAATCTTTTCAGGTCTTTTTTCTTGTGGTTAATGTTACAGCTCTAAATAATCAACTGGTTTACTGCTTTATCAATGCTAGATTTTGTTGACTTTCTGCTATGAATAAATAAATTCTGATTTAGCTCTTAAAATACACCCCCTTCCTTCTCCCAATATAGTTGTATTACTATGTTTAGTTCAATTAATAAGGTGTTGGTTATGACTCAGTAAATGTTCACTGCAGATCTAAACAGTATACTATGAGTTTCTTTTGTCTTTCATGGAGTTTTTAATAACAAGAAAGTAATAGTGACTCTCCATTCGTTCTTTGTTTTTGCCTACTATAGAACTATCATATAAGATTATTTTTTAAAGCACTGTTTTTTTCTGGGAGAAGTCCTACCCTCCTTCTAGACATTCCCTTCTCCTGCTCTGATATGTGCCAGTGGCTTCTGGGTGTGTTGTTCTCATCCTTAAACTTCCCTGGCCTGATGTTCTTTGTTGGATCTGTTGATTTATAGATCCCAAGTCTTCCTTTTCTTTGTAATACATCCTCATTCTGTTCCGCATATCTCTAAGTAACTTTATTAGAAGGAGAATGAAGGAGCTGAATTTTGAGTCTTCCTGTGTCTACAACGTATTCTCTCTTCACACATAGTTGCTTGTGTAGCTAGGTTGAGAATTGTACTTTGAAAAGTATTTTCCTGTAGAATTGGAAACTTATACTCTTCTAGCATCTGGAGTTGGGAAGTTTTGTGCCATTCTGATGGGTGTTCCTTTGAATTTAACTCTTTTATTTTCTTCTCTGGTAGCTTTTAGGCTTTCATGTACCTCATGATCTGAATTTTTATTCCGTACCCTCATTACTTGCTGTTTCATTATAATGTGGGCACTTGATTGGTTCTGTCTGACGATCCTAGTCTTTTGAGATGTTAAAGAAGTTCCGCAATCTTAATATTACATGGTGTGGTTTCCTTCAGGAGTTTGTTAGGGATTTGGAGATTCCCAAATATTCTGCTAACTTATACCCTTGAGAGAGGGGAGAATAAACAGAGGAATGAATGTGAACTTCAGAATTCCTAGCTTCATAGTCTAAATAGAAATCCTCTAAGATCATAAAATGTCCCTAAGAACTCACGCTTTACATTAATTTTTTTGGTATTTTTTCTATTGATTCTAAGCATGGAAATGTAGATGGAGATTTTGTTGATGTATTTTCAAATTATGTATCAATAACAGTGAAGCTTACTTGATTTCTTTAAAATCTGGTCACTATATCTATAAATATAGTGGACATTAAATGTACAGCATAAGGTAATTATGTGGACTTTAAAAAGGCATTAAAATATGTGCCATTTTCTATTATTCTGCTCAGTAGGCTCCTAAAAGCGTGTATGAACATGCCCAACCCAGTATTGGGCCTCCGTAGGTGCTCAATAAATGTTAGTTGATTGCCCCTTTCTGCTTCTAGGTACATAAGCACCATATTAATTTATATAGTATATTTGATTATGTTAGGTTAATGCATAAATCACATGGATTGGTTGTTTCTTTCACAGATCACTAAAGTGGTTCTTAGCAAAGGTTGGAGGTGTCTTGAGTGCACTGTGTGTGAGGCCTGTGGGAAGGCAACTGACCCAGGAAGACTCCTGCTGTGTGAAGATTGTGACATAAGTTATCATACCTAGTGCCTAGACCCTCCATTGCAGACAGTTCCCAAACGAGGCTGGAAGTGCAAATGGTTCTCTAGGGTTTGTTTGCCTTGTCAGTCTTTCAAGTTCAGAGCTTTCTCATACCACTTTAGTTTTTAAAAATTAGCCATACCTATTTAATTGAATAATACACATATTCTATGATAGATACCACTAATCAGAAAAATTTTCACATACACATTAAATCATTTGCCCCATTATGTTCGTATGTAGCTTCCTGAATTACAGTAACTGAATAACTAAGAAAATAAAATTGAGACTTTTCGGGGGGATTTGGATTTCAGGTGTGTTTGGTGCAGACACTGTGGAGCAACATCTGCAGCTCTAAGATGTGAATGGAAGAACAATTACACACAGTGCGCTCCTTGTGCAAGCTTATCTTCCTGTCCAGTCTGCTATTGAAACTATAGAGAAGAAGATCTTATTCTGCAATGTAGACAACGTGATAGGTATTGTGCTATTTTTTCATCTTTTTAAAGCTTTTCTCTTTGAAATGTAGCAAAAAAAACTGGAAAATAGCTTTTCCTTAATCACAAGTTTTAGGTATGGAACTTTTTGCCTTGTAGATTTTTAGTCACCTAGAAACTTACAGAATTGATTTCCTGTTTTGAATTCTCAACTCCAGACTAAAGTTTTGTTTTGTTTTGTTTTTAAATTTAGAGACAGAGTCTTGCTCTGTCGCCAGGCTGGAGTGCAGGGGCGCTATCTTGGCTCACTGCAAACTCCACCTCCGCCTCCTGGGTTCAAGCGATTCTCCTGCCTCAGCTTCCGGAGTAGCTGGGACTACAGGTGCATGCCACCACGCCCAGCTAATTTTTGTATTTTTAGTAGAGACGGTTTCACCATGTTGGCCAGGATGGTCTCCATCTTTTGGCCTTGTGATCCGCCCACCTCAGCCTCCCAAAGTTTTATGATTATAGGCATGAGCCACTGTGTCCACCCAAGACTAAAGATTTTTAATTTAGGCCTTTTTGAGGGTTTAGGCATCCCTTGAAATTAGATGGAGAATTATTGCCTTCATCTATGCCGTTTCTTATGAAGGGTTTCTGAATCTTTTAATAGATTATAAAAAATATCTAACACTTTCTGTTCTCCTTAAACCACTTTCTCTTAAAGCTCTAGATACTAGATATCTAGGTATTAGATAGCACCTTCTGCCCTCCCTACATAATTATGTGGAATTTCAAAATCAAGAATGTTTCTTTGCTTTCATTGGTATATTGTTGTACCCTTCAGAAGTTAAGCAGTGAACATATATTGATAGTATTATTTTATCAGTAGTACAGTATTCTTGGGACTCTGGCTACTAATTATCTGTTCCATTGCAAGACAACTTTTTACTTTATTTCCCAATTACCATTCAACATCGCTTTCCATGAGATATGTCTACTTCAAGTTAGATGCATTGCCTGGAGCCCATATATGCTAGCACTGCCATTTGCAGTTTTCTGAATACCTTTGTGTTTGCCCTAACTAGCTTCCTTGCTGTCTTTGAAATATTTAATATATGATTATAAAATAATTAGCTTCCTTATGTAATGTGCTTTGCTTCCTCTCTAATAGTTGTTCTCATTCCTTTTTATTTCCTCCTTAGCTCTATGAAAGTTTTTCTGTTAATAGGGATAGTTAGGAGAAAAGGGCAAGGTAGGAGGAGCATGTGAGGCTTAGGGCTTTTAAGTTTGAAGACTCAGTGTTACAGGTTTAAAAGGTAGCAGTTCTCAGTATATTCCATTTTTAAAAAAAAATGTACAAATATGGTCTTTTTAGATGGATGCATGCAGTTCGTCAGAACTTAAATACTGAGGAAGAAGTGGAAAATGTAGCAGACATTGGTTTTGATTGTAACATGTGCAGACCCTATATGCCTGCGTCTAATGGTAAGAGAATAATTTAAACTGTGAGTCTGCACTCTTGTACCACTCATTTGCACCTTACTGTCCATAACCAATGAATTAGCTTAGCTCTACTCTATTTTATCTTTGTGAAACTTACTTTGACAAGTATTTTATGAAAAATATTATTGTTGGTTATACATGACTTATCACAACTTGTTATAAAACAATTTACATGAAACAATAAAAAGCACATACTTTAGATGTAAACTATAATTTTGCTTCCAAGGAACATGATCTTGTAGTTATTGACAATATGTCAAAATCCAATGTGTTGATTCTTTCTTAGCCAGGTTTTCCTCCATGACTTGAGTATTTCCTTCATCACTTCTTGTTTTGTTGTTGCTTTAAAAAGTGCTTTTAACTTTAGTGTTCAAACATTTATTTTAATAAAATGAGTATAGAAACAGAAAATTTAATCATATATAAGTATGTAAATACACTTTACCTTTTCTGAAAAGAATTACCTGGATTTTTTTTTTTCATTTCAGTGCCTTCCTCAGACTGCTGTGGATCTTCACTTGTAGCACAAATTGTCACAAAAGTAAAAGAGCTAGGTAAAATTTGAACTGCTTTACTTAATTTAATTAATTTACTTTGCTTAATTTTTACATAATTGGCTTACCACTTGTAAAATCTGCTTCAATCATATGGGTGTTCTATCCAAATTCCATAATGTTGGTAATCATTTCCACAATGATATATAAAATGTCATCCAGCTTTACTGGGGCAGTATTCCTATAAATTTCAGCAAGTTGGCAACAAAAATAACAGCTCTTAGAATAACCATTAATGCCATACTTACTTTGGTTTCATTGATATATTACTGTGCTTAATTATCAGTTAGCAGAAAATACGGCCTAGTTAGCAAGCAGATTTCTTTTAGAATTAATTCAATCTGTTAATTTTTAAAATAATTAATAAGCCTAGTATGGTGATTAATATGACATTCTTATTAAACAGTCATTCTTTTGAATACTTGTATTTAATAGTACCTGATACAAAAACATTTGGATAGTACAGGAATTGTTCTAAGGAACAACAGTTTTGTACATTTAAAATTAAATCTGCAGGATTTGTACTTATTTATTACTTCTCCCTATTAGTAATTATGTTGATACTCTGATTTTTCCAGATGAGCTTCTGGAGTATTCTCTCTTTTCTTGTGTAAATAGATCCCTGCCTTTTGATCTTTTCCAGGAAAAAGCTCATAGTGGATTAGCTGAGCATTGCATTTCTTTGCAGTGCTTCTAACTCTTTTTGTTGGGACATGAAAATAGAAATGCCAGGAAGACTTTTTTGAGACGGAGTCTCGCCCTGTCACCCAGGCTGGAGTGCAGTGGCACGATCTCGGCTCACTGCAACCTCCGCCTCCCGGGTTCAAGCGATTCTCCTGCCTCAGCCTCCCGCATAGCTGGGATTACAGGTGCCCGCCACCACGCCCGGCTAATTTTTTGTATTTTTAGAAGAGACAGGGTTTCACTGTGTTAGCCAGGATGGTCTCGATCTCCTGACCTCGTGATCTGCCTGCCGCCTCGGCCTCCCAGAGTGCTGGGATTACAGGCATGAGCTCCCGCACCCGGCCCAGGAAGACCATTTTTTAAAAACATGTAACATTTCTGCCTATAATCCAAGGAAGTTTGACCTATTTTTCCTAGTTTTTATTGGGTTTCATGAAGTTAATTATTCATGCATTTCATAGATACGTAATTGCTTTCTGGAACTACAGTCACATTCCCTTGACATGGGTATCAGTAATCAGTAATCAGTCAAATTTAAAATGAAAGTTTAGATTTGTATTCTTGGGATTTTGTAATTTTAGACCCACCCAAGACTTATACCCAGGATGGTGTGTGTTTGACTGAATCAGGGATGACTCAGTTACAGAGCCTCACAGTTGCAGTTCCAAGAAGAAAACTGTCAAAACCAAAACTGAAATTGAAGATTATAAATCAGAAGAGCGTGGCCATCCTTCAGACCCCTCCAGACATCCAATCAGAACATTCAAGGGATGGTGATATGGATGATAGTCGAGGTAATACTAATTTATTTTCCATGAAATATGTGTGCAAGAATTACAGCATATAAAGTAACTTTTGAAATATGTGTATGATTTACCAAAGGGTAAATCACACTGACTTAGATAACCCCGATGTGACCCTTGCCATCTCCAAATGAGTGATCTTCTTAGACCTTGCCTTTTCAGGTTCTCTTCCTTTCACACGTTTTAGAACAGACCTACCTTACAGAAATCTCAAGGAGCACCATATCTTTGAAGATCACAGGTGGGGAAATACAGAGGGCTTGACTTTAGTTTGCTAGATAATGACACAAACCTTCTCAGATACTGTGAGCTTGGATAATACCATGTTTAAGTGAAGGTAGTTGATGCATACATTCTAGAAATGGAAAAGCTGTCATTTAATATTACTTCAGGTATAACTTCATATTCACCAGTGTGCATCATAAAGTATTGGTTTATAAACATTTTCTTAATCAAAGTAAATATAAGGTTTTTCTAGCTGAATTCTTTTTTTTTTTTTTTTTTTTTTTGGTTGGGAGACAGGGTCTTGCTCTGTTGCCCAGGTTAGAGTGCAGTGGCATGATCTTGGCTTACTACAACCTCTGCCTACTGGGTTCATGCGACCCTCCTACCTCAGCCTCCTGAGTAGCTGGGACCTTGGATGCGGGCCACCACGCCTGGCTAATTTTTGTATTTTTTTGTAGAGATGGGGTTTTGCCATTTTGCCAAGACTGATCTTGAACTCCTGGGCTCAAGCTATCTGCTCTGCTCAGCCTGCTGAATCCTTGAGATAGCAAAATGTTTTAATAGTAACCTAAAATCCAATATGAATTAAAGAGGATTACTGTAGGTTTCCTCATTTTTGGGGTGGTTATTTATTTTCAACTGATTCAGAATTGAAGCGATAATTATTTCTGTTCCATTACATTTTATTTCATAGTTTTTTTTTTTTTTTTAAGGGGCAGTGTCTTGTTACATTGCCCAGGCTGGTTTCCAACTCCTGGGCTCAAGTGATCCTCCTGCCTCAGCCTCTCAAGTAGCAGGTACTATAGACATGTGCCTCTGCAGCCGGCTTTGAGACAATAGAATTTATTGAATACCTACTGTATGTCAGATGTTGGAAATCATATCAGTGTACAAAACAGGTAGAATTCTCTGCATAGAGTTTATATTTTAATGTTAGGTAACTCAACTCTTAAAAAAAATCAGTTAATTATAATGTGTTTGGCAAGTCCCATGGTAAAAATTAAGTTTGATAAAGAGGAATTGCCTGGCCAGGCACAGTGGCTTATGCCTGTAATCTCAGCACTTTGGGAGGCCAAGGTAGGTAGATCACTTGAGGTCAGGAGTTCGAGACCAGACTGGCCAACATGGTGAAACCCGTTCTCTGCTAAAAATACAAAAATTAGCCAGGCTCAGTGGCATGCACCTGTAATCACAGCTACTTGGGAGGCCAAGGCAGGAGAATTGCTTGAACCTGGGAGGCGGAGGTTACAGTGAGCCGAGATTGCACCACTGCACTCCAGCGTGGGTAACAGAGCAAGACTCCGTCTCCAAAAAAAAAAAAAAAAAAGGAATTGGAAGTACAGACAGGTGTTTAGGGTCCATATGAACAGAAAGCAGTATTTGAGCACAGATTTTAAAGAGGTGAGTGAGTGAGCCACTTGATTACCTGAGAGAAGAGCATCCCAGACAGTGAGGAAGCCAGTGTAAAGGCTCTGGGTGAGAGTGTGCTGAGCATGTTTGAAGAGTGTTGTGGAGACCAACAGAGTGAGCAGAGGGGACAGTCAGAAGGTGAGAAGATTAGAGATGTGAGGACAAGAAGGACGGCTCAGTATATCTCACACAACCATAAGGTGATGTGTCAGTAGTTTGTGCTTAATAGCAATGGAATAGGAGGCCATTGAATGTTCCTGAAAAGGAGAACACCATGATCTTATTTATATTTTAAGAGGAACACTCTCCTATGATATAAGTAGATGATTAGGTGCAAGAGTTATGACAGGTAGATCAGTGAGAAACAATGGTCCAGGTGAGAGGTAATTGTGGCTTTGAAAAGGTATGTCTTTTGTGGCCAGGCTCGGTGGCTCATGCCTGTAATCCCAGCACTTTGGGAGGCCAAGGCGGGTGGATCACCTGAGGTCAGGAGATCAAGACCATCCTGGCCAACATGGTGAAACCTTGTCTTTACTAAAAATACAAAAATTAGCTGGGCGTGGTGTCAAGCACCTGTAATCCCAGCTATTTGGGAGGCAGAGGCAGACGATTGCTTGAACCCAGGAGGCAGAGGTTGCAGTGAGCCAAGATCGAGCCACTGCACTCCAGCCTGGTGACAGAGTGAGACTCCATCTCAAAAAATAAATAAATATATGAAAAGATATGTCTTTTGTATGTTCTTGATAATTTTTGTTTTTTAGTGTGTTTTGGGTCTATGTTGCTGGGAGAAACACTTTCTGATGCTTGTATGTAACTGATTTTCAGATACAGTTGAACAGGTGATTTGATTTGGGGGCTTGGAGTTTGCAAAGAAGTAGTCCATATACTTGGAGGAATTGATCAGATCAGCATTAACAAGAATTTCAATTTCTGAGGATGTTAAAAAATGTCTGAAAAAGGTTTCCATAGTCTCTTAAATTGGGGAAGTGCTCCATTTCACAAAATATGAAAGGTTTCTTGATAATAGTACACATTGTTTCCCAAATTATGTGATTATAATACCTTTTTAAAACAACACAGAAGACCTTGGAAGGTTTTCCTTGTGACTTACCACTTGTAAACACTGAGAAATGGTGATATGTTTCAATTTCATATTTTCTCATTGACTCGTATCGGTAAAAGAAAATCAGTTGAAAAATTGCCCTTGATTTTTTAAAATTTACGTGAAAAAAATAGCCCATCTGAGTTTACTGAATTTGTCCTTATTTATATTGAATATGAAAAAAGATTCTTTAGTGTGTTGGATGTTAAATGCTAAGACAATTTTAGAATTTAAGGAATTGAATATACAGTATTTTCATGACTAGTCCCTCATGTTCATTTACATGCCAGGATCTCACATCCTTTGCAGAAGGAAAGGTGCATTCCTAGGGATAAAATAAATGCATGTTACTTGGACAACATTTTTGCTTTCTGTTTGCTAAATAAAAATCATTTTTAAAAATTTAGTATTGCCACACTTTGCCATATTAAAAATGTTTTAGATTACTATATTATCCTGAAACTACATGTACACACACACCCCTAAAATAAGTTTTATGGTATTTCATATGCCTGTATGGGAGAAAAAATAGGAAAAGAATACAATCATCATAAGTTCTTATTATTACGTTATGCTGAGATTTCTAATAACGCTGCCCTTTTCTGGGTATTTTTTATTAACCTAAAATTTGTGATGTTTTAGACTGTTTCACTAACATGTTTTGATAACGTCTCAGTACCCTTGGGAAAGCATTATAAAGTAGTGGGCAACGATGAAACCTACTCTGGATGTTTTTAGGCAAATTTTTTAACTTCTCTGATGCTAGTGTTCTCATTTATAAAATAGGTTAACCAGGATGAGCCCATAGGATAGTTGTGCTGATGAGGTGCAAGGATGCATGCCAGGCACCCAGCACTGGCTCTTCCCAGACATGGAGTGCTCAGTAACTGTGAGCTATTAGAATACAAGTGCCCAACCAGTGCTTGAGCAATTGTGTTCTCTGTCCAACAGAATTCAACAGAATCCCACGTTTGTCTTTATATGTGAATTCAGTTCCTTTTGAGTTAGTAAGAAATTATGCCTGTGTTGGGGTAATTGAACTTTCAGGAGGAGGGAATTGTCTGCCACAATTACTCTCTGAGCTTAATGTTTCCATGTCTTTTTCTTCATTTTGGAAGTTGTGGAAAAATTATAATGAAAGAGTATATAAACGTTTTCCTCTGTATTATAGCGTATCTGACAGTTTCCTTTATTAAAAAGTATGATATATTAGGGAGAGACTTGATGAATTTAAAATTAAAGTTTGAAAAGTGTTACTGACTATAAGTGATCTTCAGCTGTGCAGTTTTCAACTTGAGGTTGTCAGAATGTAATATTACACATTATATTACACACATCTACAGAATCCAAATTGTGATGTTCCTGGAGTATTGGAACAATGCCTATGACTTTTTGTTTCTATTGATTTTTAACTCTTCTAATAACCACTTCTTTAAGAAAAGTCATACATCATCACTTTGGTGTATCAGAAACAAATTCCTTATGCAATAAAAGCATACTTCTTTCTCATTCACCTACTGGGATCTAGAAACCCTGTTAATGCAAGAAAAAAATCCCAAACCTCAATAAAATAACACTCTGTTTGTCTCAAGAGTGGAAACACAACACATTTCCTCTCAACTGGTGGTCCCAGATCGACCATCACAGTGTATGGATGTGTTTGGAGGTGTGGGAATAGGACTGCACTGAGGCTCTAGAAGGCCAGCAGGTGGGGCAGACTGAATGGAGGGAGGAGAGTGGCATTCAGTAACTACTGGAGCGTGGGAAGAGTGAGGTAGACTGTCCATCTGGTGAAGGTGGCTGCTTCCTTGAGGTTTGTTACTTTCTGTAATGTTAATTCCCTCAACTTTTAAAATTTGATTTTTAGACAAGTTATACATTCAAATGATTTAAAATTGGAAAATAATAAAAAGGTAAACAGTGAAGTCTCTCCCTTTCCCATGCCTTCATGCCCCCAGTTTACATCTCCAGAAACCTCAGAGGTTTCTCGTGTAACCTTCCAGATGTGTTTTATGCATGTACAAGGAAATGTGTGTGTATATATATATATATATTGTGTGTGTGTGTGTGTATATATATTTTATTCTTTTTGTCTTACTACTTTTTACTTTCCTTCATTTTTTTATGGCTGCAAATATTCCTTTGTATGGATATATAAGCAGTTTAATTTACCTGTTCTTTCCCCTGTTGATAGACCTTTGGGTGTCTTTCAATCTTTTTTTTTTTTTTTTTTTTGAGACAGAGTCTTGCTCTGTCACCCAGGCTGGAGTGCAGTGGCACGATCTTCGCTCACTGCAAGCTCCGCCTCCTGGGTTCACGCCATTCTCCTGCCTCAGCCTCCTGAGTAGCTGGGACTACAGGCGCCCGCCACCATGCCCGCCTAATTTTTTTGTACTTTTAGTAGAGACGGGGTTTCACCATGTTAGTCAGGATGGTCTCGATCTCCTGACCTCGTGATCTGCCTGCTTCGGCCTCCCAAAGTGCTGGGATTACAGGCGTGAGCCACCGTGCCCGGTTTTCTTTCAATCTTTTACTGTGAATAGTACAATGAATCAACTGGTATATTTATACTGTTGTATGTAAGTGGGCCTGCAAAGGTGAATTCCTTGCTAAATCCAAAGACATAATGCATTTGAAACTGTTTTTGGAAGGTAGGATACAGTTTTTTGGTTTTTTTTTCATTTTTTTATTATACATATCTGAGGTATACAACATGCTTTGTATACATAGTGAAATGATTACTATGGTCAAACAAATGTCTGTATCCTTCACAAAATGTCTGTTTCTGTGTGTGTACACCTAAAATCTCTTTCAGCAAATTTTCTGTACACAATATTATTAACTATGGTTCTCATGCTGTGTATTAATTTGATCTCTAGAATTATTCATCTTACCTAACTGCAGATTTGTACCCTCCGACCTACTTCTGCCCATCCCACCCATTCTCTACCTCCAGACCCTTGAAAACCACCATTCTACTCTCTATACGTTCAGCTTCTCACCCCGCTGCCTCCCATTCTGCTTATTAAGTGAGATCATACAGTATTTTTCTGTGTCTGGCTTACTTTATTTAGTATACTTTCCTCCCGGTTCATCCATGTTGTCACAAATGGCAGTATCTCCTTTCTTAAAGCTAACTATTCCATCGTATAAAGTCCTCATTGTCATCAGTAAGTTCTTAGAAACTGTGGTTAAGAGGGGAAAAAAAGTATGACAAAACTGATTTTTTTTTCATTTTGCATTATGCCAAAATTAGATTGAAGGAAACAGTGTTACTTGAGGACCTGCTGTATGTTCATTTAGCTTAACGTCTCAGTTCCCAAGAACCTATTGATGACATTAAGGGAGGACTTAATATATGTATATACAAACGTCACAATTTCTTTATCCATTCATCTGTCCTTGAATGGGTAAGTAAATTGTCCATCAGGACACTTAGTTTGTTTCCATATCTTGGCTATTGGAAGTAATGCCGCCATGAACGTGGGAGTGCAGATGTCTCTCTCAGATGCTGATTTTATTACCTTTGAATATATGCCCAACAGAGGCATTGTTGGATCTTATGGTAGTTGTATTTTTTTTAAGGAAACTCTATACTGTTTTCAATAATGGCTATACTAATTTACATTCCTATCAACCATGTACAAAGGTTTCGTTTTCTACACATCCTCACCAACACTTATGTCTTTGCCTTTTTGATAATAGTCATTATAAGAGACACGAGATGATATCTATTGTGGTTTTAATTTTCATTTTCCTCATGATTATGATGTTGAGCATCTTTTCATATACCATTTGACCATTAGTGTGACTTTGGAAAAATGGCTATTCAGGTCCTTGCCTATTTTAAAATCCAGTTATTTGGGTTTTTTCTTTTTTTTTTGCTACTGAGTTGTGTGAGTTCCTTATATGTTTTGGATTTTAACCCCTTATCAGATGTGTGGTTTGCCAGTATTCTCCCCTAATCCCTGTCCTACCTTTTTACCCCTGTTTTGTTTTGTTTTTTTACTGCTATGCAGAAGCTTATTTGCTTGATGTAGTCCCACTTGCTTATTTTTGCTTTTGCTACCTGAGCTTTTGATGGGATATCCAAAAAATCATTGTCAAGGAGGATATTAAGAAATTTTTCTCCTAAATTTCCTTCAAGGAGGTTTATGGTTTCAGGTGTTAGGTATTTAATCTATTTTGAGTTGCTTTTTATGTATGATGTGTAAGATAGGCATCAGGTCCAGTTTCATTCTTTTGCATATAGATATCTAGTTTTCTTACCACTACTTATTGAAGACACCATCTTTTCCCTATTGTATCTTGTTGGACTTGTCAAAAATTAGCTCATAATATATGCTTGGGTTTATTTTTGGGCTCTGTATTCAGTTCCATTAATCCATGTGTCTGTTTTTATGCCAGTACCATACTGTTTTGATAACTATCACTTTGTAATATAAGTTGAAATCAGGTAGTGTGATACCTCCTACTTTGTTTTTCTTTCTCAAGATTCTTTTGGCTATTCAGCGTCTTTTATGATTTAATACAAATTTTAGAATTGTGTTTTCTATTTTTGTGAAAAATGCCTTTGGAAATTTGATAGGGATTGCATTGAATCTGTAGATCACTTTGGATAGTATGGACATTTTAACAATATTCTTCCAATCCACAAACTTGGGGATATCGTTATATTTATTTGTGTCTTTAGTTTTTTTCTGTTTTTTGAGACAGAGTCACACTCTGTTGCCCAGGCAGAAGTGCAGTGGTGTGATCTCAGCTCACTGCAACCTCCGCCTCCTCCTGGGTTCAAGCAATTCTGCTGCCTCAGCCCCCCAAGTAGCTGGGATTACAGGTGCCTGCCACCACGCCCGCCTGGCCAATTTTTGTATTTTTAGTAGAGACAGGGTTTCGCCATGTTGGCCAGGCTGGTCTTGAACTCCTGACTTCAGGTGATCTACCCGCCTTGGCCTCCCAAAGTGCTGGGATTACAGGCGTGAGCCACCATGCCCGGCTGTGTGTCTTCAGTTTACTTTGTCTGTATTTTATAGTGTTTAGTATATAAAGCTTTCACTTCCTTCATTAAGTTTGTTCCTCAGTGTTTTATTTTTTTGATGTTATTTTAAGTGGAAATGTTTTCTTGATTTTTTTCAGATCATTATTTGCATAAAGAAATACATCTGATTTTTGTATATTGATTTTGTATCCTGCTACTTGACTGAATTCATTTATTCTAGTAACTGTGGAATTTTTAGGGGTTTCTACATACAAGATCATGTCATCTGCACACAGGGATAATTTTACCCCCTTTTTTCTGCTGATGGCTTTTATTTCCTTTTCTTATGTGATTGCTCTGGCTAGGACTATGTTGAATATAAGTGTTAAGAGTAGGCATCCTTGTCTTGTAGCAGATATTGAAGAAAAGCTTTCAGTCTTTCCCTGTGGTAGGTTTGTTTTTGAATAGGCAATACCTGTGCATGATACAAGAAATAAAAAGGTCTTAAAAAGAGTGAACAATGTTAAGTTAGCCTACCTTTTGGCCATCCCTTCCTTGGAAAGAACCAGTGTTTTCTTATAACTTTCCAGAGATTAGTCATCTAGATACAAGTATGTATATATGGGAGAATTTCTCATATTTGGGTGATAACGGTCTTTTTCTCTTTTCTTTTCTTTTCTTTCTGTCTTTCTTTCTGTCCTCGTCTCATCTCTTCTCTTTTCTTCGTTTCTTTTGATGGAGTCTTGCTTGGTCGCCCAGGCTGGAGTGTAGTGGCACAATCTCGGCTCACTGCAAGCTCTGCCTCCCAAGTTCATGCCATTCTCTTGCCTCAGCCTCTGGAGTAGCTGAGACTACAGGCACCCGCCACCACGCCTGGCTAATTTTTTGTATTTTTAGTAGAGATGGGTTTTCACCGTGTTAGCCAGGATGGTGTCTGTCTCCTGACCTCGTGATCCACCCACCTCAGCCTCCCAAAGTGCTGGGATTACAGGCATGAGCCTCCGTGCCTGGCCAATAACGGTCTTTTTCTTTATTTCAGCATGTGGGAATCAGAAGGCCCTTGTGAAGATGTTGGTTAGAAGAGACTTTAGCTACAGTGATACCACTTGTGTTAGGGCACTGTATGTGCTACTTTATGCCATTTGTCTCAACATGTATGCTTACTGGTGTCACTATGAACCTCATCAATAAAAGTGCTCTCTTGGTTTTTACTGTCCTTGTGTGCATTGTTTCAGGTGAAAGGTGGTCTTTGTACTAGATCCAGTGCTATCCTTGGCCACAAACCATTACATATGATTAATTTGGGGATTTCCTCTTTATCATTCTGGAGATCATCTTCTGTTTTCTCCTGTGTTACATGTGTTTTCTGCAATTTCATGAATTTCCCTTTATTTCTTCCCTCAATTTGGGTGGAACGTATCTTCCGTAGCTCCCTGACAGAGAATGTGTGGAAGGTAAGTTTTGAGCATTATATACTTCTGAAAATGTCTTTATTTTACCTTCCTACCTGACTCATCTTTTCCAGGTTGGAAATACATTTTCATTTATCATTTTTAGTCAATTGATCCACCGTCTTTAGTTTCTAGTATATGAAGAACTCGGTTTTTTCTATGTGACCTGCGTTTTCTTGGAAGCTCTTAAGATTTTAAGAAATTCTTTGTCCTCAGTGTTCTAAAATTTCATGAGGATAACGTCTGTTTTTGTCTATTTTTGACATTTAAAATCTGTTTTGTTAGGCACTGAGTGGTCTCTTTCAGTCTGCTGTCTTATATCCTTCAGTGGTAGGAAATGTTCTTGAACTATATTATTGATAACAATTCCCTCTCTTTTTCCAGAATTCTGCTTTTCAGATGTGAAACATACTCAGTTTTTCTCTGCTTCTTTCCAATTCATGTCCTTATTTTATCTTCCTCTACTGAGTTTTGTTTTTATTTCAGTTATTTCAAGAGCTTTCTTTCCTCCCTTTGAATGTTTCTTTTGTAGCATCCTATTCTTGCCTCAAGGGTATCTTATATTATCCCTCAGAGGATTTTAATCTTTTTGAAGATTTTCTTTACTTCCTACTTAGTCTGTTAATTCCAAATTGTCTTTTATGTTCTCAGGTCTCTGTCTTTTATGTTACAGATCAAGGGTGTTGCAGATCTTCTGGCTTCCATGGCCCACATTGGAAGAAGCATTGTCTTGGGCCACACGTAAAATACACTAATGATAGCTGATGAGCTTTTAAAAAAAAAACAAAAAAACCTCATAAAAAGTCTCATAATGTTTTATGAAAGTTTATGAATTTGTGTTGGGCTGCATTTAAAGCATCTTGGCTGCAGGTTGGACAAGCTTGTTATAGACCATTGTCAGATAATCTTTATGGTACATGCATGATTAAAAGTGAAGAACTAAAGATGGAGACTGGATAGATAGTATTTTTATTTTTAAAAAAGGAATTAAGTAGTTGATTAGAAAGCTTTGAGTATGTGGTGGTGCTTGTCGATTTGTAAGTTTAGTGGGGTGATTTGTGCTGACCATTTGGTGAACCCTCTGGTTTCAGTATCTTTAGATGTTCTTCTTGAACTGATCAGGTTCCCCACAACAGTCTTTTCAAACCTCATACTTGGAGGCTAGAGATCTGGCTGATAGCTTTCTGAGAATTCAGTGGGGAAATGTGGGGTCCGGCAACGGGAGCAGAATGGGGTTGTCCACACTTAGTATGCCCATATTTTCTTGGTCCTATTTTCGATCTTCATCCCATTGTTCCATTTAAGGTCACCCAGGAATCCTGCATCCCACAAATGAGAGTAGCAGCTTCTCAGTGTGTAAACCTAGGAAGCAGGTGTAGGGAGTATAACTTCTGCAGATAATTAAATCTCTTGTTGCTTCAGTTTTCTCCCACTTATTTCCAAAGGTGGCCAGTTTTCCTAGTTTCTCAGCCTTCTGAGGATTGTTATAAACTGGATTCTTTTTTTCAGTTCTTTCTGCTCTCAACTGAGAATTTGCCTTTGTTAAGTTGTTTTTCTCCTTTCCTATTGTCTTTTTTTTTTTTTTTTTTTAAGGAGATTGGGTCTTTCTCTGTTGTCCAGGCTGGAATGCAGTAGTGTGGTCATAACTCACTGTAGCCTCAACCTTCTGGGCTCAAGCAATTCTCTTCTCCCACCTCAGCCTCCCAAATAGCTGGGATTACAGGCATGCCACCATGCCACAGCTTGATTTTATCTTTTAAAAATAGATTATTTCAGTGTGTTTTTAGTAGGGTTTCAGGAGAATAATTTTAATGTATGAATTTAGTCTGCCACCTTAACCCAAAATTCCCTGTCATTAACTTTTAGGTGGGTTTATTTGAAGGTAAACAATTGGTATTGTCATCTTTGGTGTTTGTTTTTTTCAGTAATTTTCTTTTTTCTTTTCTTTTCTTTCTTTCTTTTTTTTTTTTTTTTTTTTTTTGAGACAGAGTCTCGCTGTCACCCAGGCTGGAGTGCAATGGTGCCAACTCCGCTCACTGTAAGCTCTGCCTCCCGGGTTCACGCCATGCTCCTGCCTCAGCCTCCCACGTGGCTGGGACTACAGGCACCAGCCACCTCACCTGGCTAATTTTTTGTATTTTTAGTAGAGACGGGGTTTCACCGCGTTAGCCAGGATGGTCTCCATCTGACCTCATGATCCGCTCACCTTGGCCTCCCAAAGTGCTGGGATTACAGGCATGAGCCACCGCGCCCGGCTTTTTTTTTTTTTTTTTTTTTGAGAGATGAAATTTCACTCTTGTTGCTCAGGCTGGAGTGCAATGGCACGATCTCGGTTCACTGAAACCTCCCCCTCCCGGGTTCAAGCAATTCTCCTGCCTCAGCCTCCTGAATAGCTGGGATTTTAGGCGTGTACCACCACGCCCAGATAATTTTGTATTTTTAGTAGAGACTCACTATGTTGGTCAAGCTGGTACGGAACTTCTGACCTCAAGTGATCCACCTGCTTTGACCTCCCAAAGTGCTGGGATTATGGGCATGAGCCACCGTGCCTGGTCTATAAACTTTTCTTTTCATGGTTTAGTCATAAGTCCATAGCCATTATCAGATTGTTATGGAATTGGCCTCAAATATAGACCAAATATAATAAAAAAGAAAAGACAAATACCCTGTTCATGCCATTACAGAAATACGTTATCTCTAATACTGAGAATATTGAAGGAGTTAACAACTTGATTTTAAAATGTATTTGATAAACATGTCTTTTTCCTGCAATACAATGTAAAGCATATATAACTTGGAAAAGTTTGATTACCACAGTGTTAAAATAGCATTCTCTAAAATAGCATTCTCTAAGCATTCCATTTACCTCATTCAGTGAAGTATTTATTGAACATGTGTTAGGTATCCTACTAACAATACATCTGTTACTAAGAAAATCTGTGTACCTGTTCTCATGGAGAATATAATCTAGCAGGGACACAGATTTTAAAGGACCAATAAAAATGAAGCATGACGTTCACACATACGAGCATAAAACTGTTTGACATAATCTTATCTAAATATCAGGAATTCTTTAATACAGTGAAGTTTAGAATAAATCCTGAAAGATAAGTTAGGTAGAAGGCAGAAACTGGGGAAGATAGTGGAAGAAAGAGCTTGATACATTCAAAGAACTGAGTGTAGTTCACTGGTGGGAGTGAGATGAAGCTGGAAAGTTTACAAGAGACTGTTGTAATGGGCCTTGCAATTTGAAGTTTATTTTGAGGGCATTGGGAAGACATGAAAGGATTTTAAGCAGAAAATTGATACATATTTATAGAAAGATCATTTATGCAGTAATTTAAAGAATTGATTGGAGAGAGGTAAGCTTTGAGGTGGGGAACTAGATAGGAGCATATTGTATTAATAGTGAGTCATCTGAGGTTGGACTAAGATGGTAGTAGAGAGTGATAAAATGCATTTCAGAGGTATTGAGGAGTCTTGGTTGTAGGAGGAAAGAGATTAGGAATGATTAAGGTGGTCTTCCAGGCCTCTGTCTTCTCCAGGTTACATTTCCATGCCTTTTAACGATGATAGGTAACATGGGAAAAAGGAGAAAGTTTATTTTAAATTAATAGTTCATTTTGGATATACAGTTTTCAGTAACTAGGTAATATTCAATTATAGCTGTGGTTGAAGCTCAGAAGAGAGTTCTAGTCTAGAGACCTGGACCTGAAGACATAATTAAAAGCAAATGAATTTGTTAAGTGCAAATGGATTGCACTTAACAGAACTCTGAGTTCTGTGTTCCCCTTCTCTGATTATGTTTTATTTCATGGGAACACTGCACTAAGCAGCACAATTTCTACAACCATTTGGGGCTGCTTCTATCTCCTTTCATACTTTCCCTACCAACAGGGATGTACAATTAAAATGGTTCAGCAACAACCCTACTTTTTATTCCCCATTATGTAGGGATTATATATTTGATAGGGTTTTCCAGTTTTGTGTATATATTTACTTTTTTCCAGAAGGAGAACTTATGGATTGTGATGGAAAATCAGAATCTAGTCCTGAGCGGGAAGCTGTGGATGATGAAACTAAGGGAGTGGAAGGAACAGATGGTGTCAAAAAGAGAAAAAGGAAACCATACAGACCAGGTATAGTGCCTGAGGTAGACATTTCAATATCATCAACACTTGGTTAATTAAAGAAAAATACAATACTGAAGACTTCAATTAAAATTAAATATTCAGGATTAAGAACTGTCTAAACAAAAATATGTGCGCATAAATTAAAGAACTAAACTATTTGAATACGACTTTTTAGCTCCAGAGTTCTTTATTTTGAATATGTGAATACTTCACAATGAACCATTATTGAATGCCTTATCCCAAATGTTAACCATTTTATTAAATGCTTTACTAGATTGGCTTTTGTTCATACTTGGAGTTTGAAGGCCATTTATATAGTTCCTCTGGATGTGTACTTCTGTAACGCTTTTAATTTTCAGTATTCACTTTCTAATATCTTTTTTTGAAAAAACTTATTTCAGTGTTTATGCAGGAATGCCAGTAAGTATACAGTGTGAAGGGGAACAAGACAGAGTTATTATGGCTCCTAGAATTTATAGTCTAGTTAAAAACCATGACTGATTAAACACTCATTTCTTATCTACCTCAGGAGTGGAGAGAAAAGCGGTCTTGCTTGTCAGTTTTATTTGCCTTATTGGAAAAAATTATTAAAATTGTCACAATACAGAAGTTGTAGGCTTTTATGTATTTATTTAAAAAATTTTTTCCGCTTTTCACACGTGTTGAGTAGGCTTTCCTTAGCCAGTTTATTAATGTCTGTTTACCAATGAGGTTTTAAATTGGATTCGTACAATCTTTATGCTTCTTATTGCTTATATTTTATTGGTAAGAGTGATCTAAATCCCTTTTGATATGTAAGGAAGAACTTTCTTACTTCATTCGTATTCCATGAGACCTTAAAAGATAACCTGTCTTTTAAATAGGTCATATCTATAATAAGGACCTAAGATGAGTTGCTTCTAAATCGTTTTATGAAAATGATTTCATTTCTTCCTAATCATGAGGCTTATAAGTGTACTTTTTTAGACATTGCAGATTTCTTCCAGGAACTTGTATTTACTGTTTTCTTTTCCTCTGCCTCACATGGAAGTCAACCCTCTAATTGAGGGACCCATTAGGTCACAGAGTATATTGCTAGACAGCGATATCATTTCACAAAAGCTTATAGTGTTGACTGTGTACCAGACCTCTATTCTAAGCACTTCACTTATGTTATTTGTCCTTTTAACATATGTATGAGAAGCTGCTTTGCCTTACCCCCATTTTTAACCAGTGAAAGAATTGAGGCATTGAGAAGTATTTAGTGAGTAAGCAGAATTACATAGTCTGACTCCAGATTCCATGCTCTTAACCACAGGGCTCTATGTGTCCCATGTATAAATGCCCTCATACGTTGGAGTACCAGACACCGTTCCCCATGAAATCATATCAGTCAAAGAATATTTGTGTCATCTAGGTAGTTTGTGTCTTCTGTCCTCCAGCTAATGTACCAGTTAGCCGGTTAATATACAGACACAGTCATCCATCACTTAAGTTCAGAGAAATACATCATTAGGCATTTTCATCCTTGTGTGAACATCATAGAGTGCACTTCCACAAACCTAGATGGTATAGCTTACTACACACTTAGGCTGTATGGTACGCTAAATTCATTTTAAAAAATAAAGTAATTGTGCTACGGTGTTATAACTATGGTGGTGTCTGTATGTGGTGGGAATTTTTCAGCTCCATTATAATCTTATGGGACCACTGCCTTAACATGCAGCCCTTTGTTTACCAACATCATTATGCAGTGCATGACTGTTATGTGATGTATGAGACACTAATATTTGTCAAATAGATAAGCCAGCGTAATTTAGTGTTTGATATTTACACTGACACTGTTTAGAAGAGGAAGTGCACACAGGTCTTTTTGTATTCTGTTTGATAAGTGATAACAGTGGCTTTGCCTTTTTTTTGTTGTTGTTGTTGTTTTTAACTTCTATTTTACCTAAAATTCAGGTTATTTATTTAGACTAGCACAGATTTAATTTTGGAAAATGACTTACTATTCAAGATAAAGCATTTTTAGCCTGTGTACTGTGGAAACGTAGGGAGAAATTATTTATCAGTTTACCCAATTTCTTTTTTGGATAAGTATTGGTGGATTTATGGTGTGGCAAAGAAGTCGAACTGGGCAAGGGAAAACCAAAAGATCTGTGATCAGAAAAGATTCCTCAGGCTCTGTTTCTGAGCAGTTACCTTGCAGAGATGATGGTATAGTACTGACTTAAAATTTTTTTTTTTTTTATGTAACCCCTTGATCCTGATATTTCTATTGGAAAGAACTATCCTAAATAATGTTACAGTCAATAAGAACCTTATTGCCTCTTATTGTTACTCAATAAGAGTCTTATTGCCTTTTATTGATGAAAGGATTTGAGTGCATATAGAGTTCATATCTGTAATACAGCAATCAGGTTTTATAAGGAAATGGTTTAAATCCAATAGACTTTATTCTTTTGAGATTTTTTGACAAGCTCTTTTTTCCTGTATCAAGTTATTAAATATATTTTCTATATTTAAATATAAATGGTTTAGGGACTTAATAACTTAGTTACATAAGGTACTTTCTGGTCATCTCCAAAGCCTTTCTTTGACTGCTTTAGATACTTATCACATAATTTGAAATTCTCAAGTGACAGTGCACCTCAATTTTTATCTATGTATGTATGTATGTATGTATGTATGTATGTATGTATCTATCTATCTATCTATCTATCTATCTATCTATCTATCTGTCTATCTTAGGGTCTCACTATGTCACCCAGGTTGGCGTGCAGTGGCACAATCTTGGGTCACTGCAGCCTTGCACTCCTGAGCTCAGGCAATTCTCCTGTCCTCAGCCTCTGATGTAGCTGGAGACCACAGGCACACAACCACCATGCCTAGCTAATTTTTAGGCTTTTTGCAAAGACAGGGTCTCACTTTGTTGCCCAGGCTGGCCTAGAACTCCTGTGCTCAAGCGATCCTCCTGCCTCAGCCTCCCAAAGTGCTGGGATTACAAACGGGAGCCACTGCGCCCAGCCGTTAGGGAGTTCTGTTATCCCCATCTGTAAAATGGGGAAAATGGAGTCAAAGAGAGTTCAAAGGAAGCCCCAAGGTGGCACAGCTGGGGAATCGAGTTTTGATTTGAACCCAGAGAGCCATTTTCAAGAGCTCAGCCCTGACCTGCTGTGGGGGTCACTGCTCCTAGGTGCCACTTTGTATTCTGGGAGACTTGGATTCCAACTCTGCTGGGGGATCTCAAAATGGAGGATGGCGTGCTTGCCCCAGAGTCAATGCCCAATCAGTGATTGTTATTATTCTGTTTTCCTAAGGCCAAGGTCAACCACTTAAGACAGAAAAGAATGGTATGAGTCAGCATGGCTTTTGGCATTGGATCTGGGCTAGAATCCCACTTTCTTCTAGTTGTAGATCTTCAAGTAAGAGAATTAAGTCAGAAAGTTAACATCAGGCCCCAGTTTCCTCATCTGCAAATGGATTTAAGCATGAAGGTTATCAGGAGAACTAAGTAACACCATAATATAAATCAGCTTTGGATCTGAGAGTGGTACATAGTGGGGGTGCAGTAAATCATTTTGTTTTTCCCCTTTTATTATTATTATTATTTTGAGGCAGAGTCTCTGTTGCCCAGGCTGGAGTGCAGTGGCTCCATCTCTGCTTACTGCAACTTCTGCCTCCGGGGTTCAAGCGATTCTCCTGCCTCAGTCTCCCAAGTAGCTGGGATTACAGACACGTACCACCATGCCCGGCTAATTTTTGTACTTTTAGTAGAGACAGGGTTTCACCATGTTGGCCAGGCTAGTCTGGAATTCCTGACCTAATGTGATCCTCCTGCCTCTGCCTCCCAAAGTGCTGGCTTCCCACCGAGCCTGGCCTGTTTTTCCCCTTCTTATCCCTCCTTTTCTCCTCCCTGTTCTTCTTATTTTATTTATTTTATTTTTTGAGACTGTCGGCCAGGCTGGAGTGCAGTGGCACTAACACTGCTCACTGCAGCCTCAACCCCTTGGGCTCAAATTATCTTCCCATCTCAGCCTCCTGAGTAGCTGGGATTAAAGGCGCATGCCACCAAGCCCGCCAAATTTTTATTTTATTTTATTTCATTTCATTTCATTTCATTTCATTTCATTTTATTTAAGACAGTTTCACTCTTTTTGCCCAGGCTGGAGTGCAATGGCATGATCTTGGCTCACTGTAACCTCCGCCTCCTGGGTTCAAGTGATCTCCTGCCTCAGACTCTTGAGTAGCTGGGATTACAGGTGCCTGCCACCATTCCTGGCTAATTTTGTAATAATTTTTGTATTTTGTAGAGACAGGGTTTCGCCATGTTGTCCAGGCTGGTCTCGAACTCTTGGACTCAAGCAATCTGCCGGCCTTGGCCTCCCAAGGTGCTTGGATTACAAGCATGAGCCAGCCACTGCGCTCAGCCCTCTTCTTACTATTATTATTATTACTGTTATGGTTGTAGAAGTAACCTGAAATAGAGATACATTTAAATATCTGAGTGATTTCAGCAAAGGAGAGAGCCCCTGTGTTACTATTTTAGGAGTGCTCTTGATTGTGTGAACCCACTTACTAACCGAGCCCGGCCATTTTGCTCGGATTATTCAGAGCTCTCAGGACCATTCAGAATGAAATTCAAAATCTTTACCATGGCCAGAAAGATCCGTGCAATCAAGATGCACCATCCCTATCCTAATTTCCTGGCTTGTCTCCACGCCAGCCACAATGCCATGCTGGCCTCCTTGCTGTTCTTTGAAACACTGGGTGCACTTTGCTTCAAGGACTTCGCTTGCCTGTCCCTGAACCTGGAATGCTCTTCCCCTAGAACTCCTTGTGGCTGCCACTGTCACCCCCTTCAGATCTTTATTTAGATGTGTCTATGATGAAGCCTTTCAGGGCCAATCTGTTTAACATTTCCCTCACCACCCCTCCACTCTGTAGCCCCTTTGCCCCTTGTATTTCTCTCCATAGTACTTATTATAATATCTAACACACTATAATATCAAATGTTAACTCCATGAGGATAGGCATTTTGATCTATTTGGTTCCCTGCGGCATCTCCAGCACATAGAACAATGCCTGGTGTACATAGTGGGTGCTTATTAGGTACATGTCACATGAAAGAGGAAAAAAAACGAGTGTATTAAAGAATCCAGGAGCCGGGTGAGGTGTGTCATGCCAGTAATCCTAGCACTTTGGGAGGCTGAGGCGGGTGCATCACCTGAGTTCAAGCCCAGCCTGGCCAACATAGTGAAACCCCGTCTCTACTAAAAATACAAAAATTCAGCTGGGTGTGGTGGCAGGTGCCTGTAATCCTAGCTACTAGGGAGGCTGAGGCAGGAGAATTGCTTGAACTGGGGAGGCAGATGTCGCAGTGAGCCAAGATTGCGCCATTGCACTCCAGCCTGGGCAACAAGAGTGAAAAACTGTCTCAAAAAAAAAAAAAAAAAAAGAATCTAGGGAGGCCAGGAGCAGTGGCTCACACCTGTAATCAATCTCAGCACTTTGGGAGGCGGGCAGATCACTTGAGGTCAGGAGTTGGAGACCAAAATGGTGAAACCCCATCTCTACTAAAAATTCAAATATCAGCCAGGTGTGCTGGTGCACGCCTGTAATCTCAGCTACTCAGGAGGCTCAGGCAGGAGAATCACTTGAACCCCAGAGGTTGCAGTGAGCTGAGATCACGCCACTGCACTCCAGCCTGGGCGACAGAGTGAGACATTGTCTCAAACAAACAAACAAACAAACAAAAACCCAAGGAGCACAGAACAGCTACATATTGGAACAGCTAAATATTGGAGCACCTACTGTGTGTTGACCGTTCCACAGCATGGAGGAAACTGGTCTTCCCTTGGAAGAGCCTCCCCACTATTCAGGTGGTAAGAGAAATAACATACCCAGGGCTGGGCATAATGCAGACAGTGTTATAAAGGAGGCATTGAACAAAGGAGAGAGTAACTGAAGGAGGTGGCATTTTGAGTGACCTTGGGGCCGATTAGGGTGGTTACAGGTTGATGCTTATATATATGGCATATACGTTGGGGGATTGGGTGGCGGGGAGGGGTGCAGGCATTCAGAATAGAGCAAAGAGAGGAGTAAGTATAGAATGGTGTATCAAATGTTTATCCAAAAGCAGGATATGGAACTAGTAAACATTTTATTCACAGTGTGTATTTTTTTTTGAGAGGAAGTCTTGCTCTGTTGCCCAGTGGCACGATCTCGGCTCACTGAAACCTCTGCCTGCTGGGTTCAAGTGATTCTCCTGCCTCAGCCTCCCAAGTAGCTGGGATTACAGGCGCACGCCACTACGCGCGGCTAATTTTTGTATTTTTAGTAGAGACGGGGTTTCGCCATGTTGGCCAGGCTGGTCTCAAACGCCTGACCTCAGGTGATCAGACCACCTCTGCCTCCCAAAGTACTGAGATTACAGGTATGAGCCACTGCATCTGGCCTGTTGTCTATATTCTATTTTTTTTTTTTTTTTTCTGAGATGGAGTCTTGCTCTGTCACCCAGGCTAGAGTGCAGTGGCACGATCTTGGCTCACTGCAACCTCTGCCTCTAGGGTTCAAGCGATTCTCCTGCCTCAGTCCCCTCAGTAGCTGGGATTACAGGCGCCTGCCACAGCGCCCAGCTGATTTTTTTGTATTTTTAGAGGAGACGGGGTTTCACCATGTTGGCCAGGCTGGTCTTGAACTCCTGACCTCGTGATCCACCGCGCCCAACCTGTTGTCTATACTCTAAAATTTGGATAATTTGGATATGGTATAGTTTATGTGGCAATTTTCTTTTGGAGAACATGTAGGTTGTTTCTAGCTTTTCGCTATTGGAAACAGTGCTGCATCCTTGTGTATGCTTTCTGCATGAGTGATATTTCTCTAGGATACATACTGTAATTATATGCTTGTCTATTTTTTTGTGTTTTAATTTATTTAATGTCTGTGCTTCCTGTTAAAATACAAGCTCCATGAGGGGAGGAATCCAATTTGTTTTGTGCCGCACTCTTTAATTACTATCTAGCCAAGTGCTTGGGAGAAAGGAGAGGTCAATAAATATATACTGAGTGAATCAGGCTGAAAGATTGGCTGGGGCCATGGTGTGGTTTTGTATCCTAAGAGAGGGAGCCTGACTTATTTTGGAAAAGTAAAATTTTTTTTGGAGAATTTCACACAAAGCAGTAGCAGGATGGTTATTGGTGGAATTTAGGAAAACATATTCTGGACTAGAAAGAAGGCAGGTACAGGAGGTGCGATTATGAGATTATTACACAGGCCAGAAGGAAACAAAGAAACATGGGTGGTGAGAATAGAAAGGAACGGGTACATACATTTCAGAGAGATTAGAAGGATAGGATTTGTGAGATTTACTAAGTAGCTATAAGGGGTGAAGTAAAGAAAGCATAGAAGGAAAGTTGATTTCTAGCGTAGAACATTTTAATTTTACAAACATTTATTCTCTCTCCCAGCTCCATGGAAGAAGTACTCACTAATTGCTGTTGGTATATTAATTTGTATTACATTTTCTTCCCCACTTTCTCTTTTTTTTTTGAGACAGGGTCTGTGGCCCAGGCTGGAGTGCGGTGATGCCATCTTGGCTCACTGCAGCCTTGACCTCCTCGGGATCAAGAGATCCTTCCACCTCAGCCTCCTGAGTAGCTGGGACCATGGGTGCCAGCCACCATGCCCAGCTAATTTTTTTTTTTTTTTGAGACGGAGTCTCACTCTGTCCCCCAGGCTGGAGTGCAGTGGTGTAATCTCGGCTCACTGCAGCCTCCGCTCCCTGATTCATGCCATTCTCCTGCCTCAACCTCCCAAGTAGCTAGGACTACAGGCACCTGCCACCACGCCCGGCTAATTTTTTTTTGTATTTTTAGTAGAGACAAGGTTTCACTGTGTTAGCCAGGATGGTCTGGAACTCCTGACATCGTGATCCGCCCGCCTCGGCCTCCAAAGTGCTGGGATTACAGGCGTGAGCCACCGTGCCCAGCCCTATGCCTAGCTAATTTTTATATTTTTCTTAGAGACAGGGTTTCGCCGTATTGCCCAGGCTGGTCTTGAACTCTCGGGTTTAGGTGAGCGCCTTGGCCCCCGAAAGTGCTGGGATTATAAGCATGAGCCACTGTGCCTGGTTTCCCTTTCAAAAGAGATTTTGGGTGTTTCGTGTCACTGTATCCACGCCGCGTGCGGTCCCTTGTGCGTGGCTTCTTTTCCTGAGCACGCACAGCTGCCTTCTAACCCGCGAGCAATGGCTTTAAGGTTTTTGTTTGTAATTCGGGGGTGACCCAGGGGTTCGGGCCGCGGGCCCCTCCCCTCGCCCAGGCACACCTTGCAGAGGAGGGGGCGGCGGGGACAGGACCCGGGTCTGTGCCTGCGCACACCCTCGCGGGCCAACCCCACCCCCCCGCCGGGTACCTGTCACGGCTACTGCCGCGGCGCGCGCCCGCCAGGTTAAGCCGGATGGCGGGAGGAGGGGTGCGGGACACGGGGTGCGGGGAGGGTGGCACGGCGCGCGCGTGCGCAGGAGTCGCCGAGCAAGAACTGGTAGTGCGCGCGCTCGCCGCTCGCTCGCGTCCCGGAGGCGGAGTCTGCGGCGGCGGGCGGAGCGGGGGAGCGCCTATGCTAGTCACGTGGGCGCTGGGGCGGGGCCGGGGCGGGGCCGGGCGGCCGTTCAAGGCAGGGGGCGGGGCGCCTCCGAGCGGTGGGGCCAAGGGAGGGCGCAACAGCTGCTACCTCAACACTTTCTGACCCAACGGTCACCCAGCGCCGGACTCGCTGCGCCCCGGCGGCTCTAGGGACCCCTGGCGCCTACACTTAGCTCAGCGCCCGAGGTGAGCCCAGGCCCTAAATCCTCCGGGCGGGGGTAGGGGTGAGGGACGCTCCTTTTTTGTTAGGGCGGGGGTCTTGGAGGCGCGAAGGCACTAGGCGCCTCGGCGGATGGCTGCACCCCTCGCCCGCTGCTCCCCATGTCTTTTTGGGGGCCGGGTGCGGGCGCGGAATCCGAGAGGTGTCCGCACAAAAGGCCGAGAAAAACTCCGCGACGCCTACCTCCCTCCCTCCGCCCTCCCCGCCACCTCCTCTCCGCGCCCGCTCCTCCTCATTCAAACCCGGCCCGCCTGTGTGGTGTCAGCTCAGTCCTGGCCGCCGCCGCATGAGGAAATGGCCTAGGAGCCGGAGCCGCAGGTAAAGGGGGCGCGCCCCCCGCCTGCGCCAGCCGGGGCGCCCGCCCGGTCCTGCGGAGGCTCCCGCGCCGCCCCCGAGGCGCCCGGCTCTCGTTGTCTTGTCCCCTCCCCAGGCTGACCTCAGTTCCCCGTGTCAGCTTCCTAGCCGCTCCTCTAGGGCGCGGCCTCCCCAGCCGGCTCCTGCACTTCCGCCCACGGGAAGGTGCGGGCGATCCCGGGCTGCATCCGCTCTTGGCCGTCACACTCACACTGCACGATTTAGAAGGGCTTGGGGTGCGGGGTTCCCTGAATCTCCGCTGGGAGCGGGGGTCCGGGGGTCTGCGGTGGTGGGCGGTGGGGGTCTGTTCCGAAAAGTTGGGTCGCCCCGCGGGGCGGGTCTCCCAATTTGCCCAGTTGGCCCTTGGGGCGCGGGCGGAGGGGGGCCGTCGGCGTAGGGTCCCCAGCGATACCCCGGGAAGGGCCGGGGCAAGTTGGAAATGGTCAAAACAATGCGTCTGGACTGGCAGCATTGCTTCTTATTGTAGTTTTAATCTGCATTTCTCTAATAGCTAGTGATGATGACCAGTTTTTCATTTGCTTATTTGCCAGTTGCAAATCTCTATTAGTGAAGTATCTGTTCACATATTTTGCCCATTTTTTAAAAGTTGGGTTGTTTTCTTATAATTGAAGTTTATTTTTTCTTATACTCAAAATTTTAATTCACACATAATAAATTGTACATATTTATGAGGTACAATGTGATGTTTCAGTACATTTTACATTGCATAATGATCAAATCATGGTAATTAGCATATCCATTGCCTTAAACATTTACCATGTCTTTGATGTAAGAATATTCAAAATCCTCTCTTCTAGCAAGAATATGAGTGTATTTTAAATGTACATCTATTTGTTTTCTCACAATCCTATAAAATGATAGCTTGAGTCAATGAGTTATCCCCCCAAGTCCTATCAACCTTGTCTATTTTAGTGAAATTTAATATTGTCTAGAAAACACTAAGCAAACATAGTTATTCAGAGAGCATAACTGAGCCCTCTGGTTATTCTCTGTAACCCACAAAGGAAGCTGAACACTTGATGTAAACTTCTTTATCAGAGTAAATAATAAGAATCCTCTCCATTACATACAAAAGAAAAAATAACTGGAGAGATAGTCTCTGCTCTGAGGTTATTATCCTGTGGTCTTTGGTTTCGGTACATTCTCCCCCACCCCATGCCCTTCTCCCTCATCTTTAATGAGTATCTGTATGTATGGCAGAACAGTATTTTTTTTTATTATACTTTAAGTTTTAGGGTACATGTGCACAATGTGCAGGTTAGTTACATATGTACACATGTGACATGCTGGTGCGCTGCACCCACTAACTCCTCATCTAGCATTAGGTATATCTCCCAATGCTATCCCTCCCCCCTCCCCCCACCCCACAACAGTCCCCAGAGTGTGATGTTCCCCTTCCTGGGTCCATGTGTTCTCATTGTTCAGTTCCCACCTATGAGTGAGAATATGCAGTGTTTGGTTTTTTGTTCTTGCGATAGTTTACTGAGAATGATTTCCAATTTCATCCATGTCCCTACAAAGGACATGAACTCATCATTTTTTATGGCTGCATAGTATTCCATGGTGTATATGTGCCACATTTTCTTAATCCAGTCTATCATTGTTGGACATTTGGGTTGGTTCCAAGTCTTTGCTATTGTGAATAGTGCCGCAGTAAACATACGTGTGCATGTGTCTGTATAGCAGCATGATTTATAGTCCTTTGGGTATATACCCAGTAATGGGATGGCTGGGTCAAATGGTATTTCTAGTTCTAGATCTCTGAGGAATCGCCACACTGACTTCCACCGTGGTTGAACTAGTTTACAGTCCCACCAACAGTGTAAAAGTGTTCCTATTTCTCCACATCCTCTCCAGCACCTGTTGTTTCCTGACTTTTTAATGATTGCCATTCTCAAAGAACAGTATGTTTTTAAGTGTCTGCAGTCTTGGGCCAAGCTCGTTCTATTCCCCACTCTACAAGAATCACAAGAGCGCTAGGATTCTGTTTGGGGTTGCTGTGGACACAGAGTTCTTATTACAGAACTGACTTATTCTCAATAGGAGGTAAAGACCTAGAGGTGAGGTCTCTAAGCAAGGGAGTCCCATCCCATCCTCTGCCCTCTCTGTTGGCTGTTGTCCTCTCATCTTCATCAGGAGAATTAAAATCATGTAAAGTTTTGGCGGGGGGACTAGATGGTGGTCTCTGCGGCCCATAGACAGGAAAGTTTGCTTATACCCAGCGGGGGGGGGACCACTAATTGACATTCCTTTCCCCTCCCAGGGACCTTACAGAGTCCCCTTACCCTCACGGTACTGGGGGACAACCCGTGGGTGTAAGGCCAAATAGCAATAACCTTGTTACTTGCCAGGAATTGGGTCAAGATTTGATTTAACAAGCTTGGTTTTGGGAACTAAAAAATGAAAAAAGGAAAAGCCATAATCTTGAAAGGCAACAAGAGAGAAAACTGCTAACAGGATCTTGATTAAATTTCTCCCTCTTAGAGAATGTTGGACCGACGACACAAGACCTCAAACTTGTGTTATTCTAGCAGCTGAACACACCCCAGGCTCTTCTGACCGGCAGTGGCTCTGGAAGCAGTCTGGTCTATAGGTAAGCATGTCCAGGGCTTACAGGGAGAAGCTCCCAGAAATCCAGCTCTGCCTTGGGTTGCCCCGGTTCACGTCCAAAGATGTGCTTGGGCCACATCTCTGGAGCACAAGGTGGTAGACTGAGAGCTTTGATATTTCTACTCCTACGGCAGTTGAGCTGGTATAACTCCAAAGGTATGGAATTTGCTGTTGTCTGTGACCCAGCAAATAAAAATAGGAAAATAATTCGATAGAAAAATAATAGAAATAGAAAAAATTTAAAAAACAAACCAAGCCTCATTCTATGACATTTTAGGCAGTGTGATAATATGCATATACTGGTCACTTTAATCTTTCCTACAGGGGCAGCTGGTTGCCGTAATGTTGGATGCTCTGTTCAAGGATGGTGAGCTAGTGTTCAGCTCAGGAAGCCACTCCACAGAGATGGCCACCAAAAGGGCTTCAGTGGTCCCATCTCAATTAACACCTGAAACACTGTTAATAATTACAGTAAAGGTCACAAATGGGTTTTTATTAGTGAAATTGATGGCTTACAAAGCAGCATGATGGATGTTACAATTATATGACATTTTAAGATCTGTTAATCAACTAACGTGTTTTGGAGACAGCCCATCCTTGCACAAACAGGATAAAGGTGTATGAGGGTGGCCTGTAGTGTATATTTAGAGACGACACCCAAGGCTTGATCCTCATATGGTCCTATCTCCAGGAAGGTTTAGGAAGATTTTGGCCTCTGAAACATTAGAAATCTGTTGAGAATGAAGCTTTCATGCTTGGAGCACCTAAAGTGCAGAAAGCTTACAGAAGCTTGTGTACTGTGTCTGCTTGCTACTGAATGTTTTGTTAAATGAATATCTGTATGTGTGGCAGATTTGGTCGGAGACCTACTTTTCATTATAACCTGGTAGCATGATTATAAAGATGTAGCTAACCTTCAGCTAACTCAAACTTCTGTGGTTGCTCCTATCTACCAAAAAGCATTTAAGAATTCTGCATGACCACTTCAGTTTAGGACAGTTTGCAATTCTCACCTTCCTTAGAGGGCAATTTAGCTAGTTACTTATTCATGTCCCATGAGGGAAGTCATTCTGTGCCCCAAAGCAGCTTATCAAAGTATTATTTCAGACTTCATGCAGTACTCTCCCTGAAAGGAATTCAGGTAACATCTATGGATGTCTCGTGCCCTTTTTGGAGATTAGTTTCCCAAGGAACTTGCTTAGCAATCCTGGCTTGTCACCTGAATCTGGAGTAATTTGAGTGTCTTCCAGTTCTCTTGCTCAGTAGAGGATGTCTGAAAAATCCAGTAATCATTTAATAAGGCTGCTTATGTCAGAAACTCAAATTCTTACCTTTTTGGTGTTTTGAACATTTTCCCCTGTTATGATTTATTAGTGTATTCTGCATAGACAATCCAATTATTCATCCTGCTGAAAAGTAGCGGATGCCTATAGATGCCTTTCTTTTTGTAAAAGGTATTGTTTTTCCTGAGACCTGGATGAATTTCCAGGAGCCATTCAAGGACATGAGAACACCCACTTAGAACTTGAAAGGTTCACCTCATGGCCCTCAGACCAGGCTAATGAGATGCGATAATTTGAACTCTGGCACTCCTTTCCTCACAGGCTGAAAGACTAGCACAATATTAGTGTCTATCTGTGCTTAAAGGCTGGAGCTATTGATCAGAGTCCAAAATTAGTTTGTGTAGGGGAACTTTTCTTAAAGACATAAAAAGATACCATTTAATATATTGTTTCCAAAATGTGTTTCTCACACATTTCCACTGTGAGAAAGAGGTTCTGTGGTCAAATAGGTTAAGAAACCTCAGCACACTCTTAGAGAATCCCAGTTGTTATCAGCAGCAAAAAAATGTATGTGATCAGTTTCTTAAACTTATTTAAATGTTTGAAAAGTTAGAAAATTGTGGCAAAGAGCATTAATTCTTGAGTCTTGGGAGTGTATTACCTTGATGAGAATGTTTGTGTATTTGAAACTAAAAATGTGTATCAGTTTATATTGCCACATACTGATTTTTATGGCATAATATATGGTGTAGAGAGCAGGTTGTCTAAAAACCAATATTGGCAAAATGCTGAATATTCAGCATGGTTTTATGAAGTTGACAGATGTGGAGTGTATTTTGCATGTGTCTTAACTTACAGATGAGGAAATGAAGTAGCAGAGAGATTAAATTAGCCAAGCCAGGGGTTTCGGTGCTAGGAAGTCTTGATATTGTAAAACATAGCCATATAACTTTAAGAAAATGAATCCAGACAAAAAGAAAACAAAATCATTGTAAACACATAGTCCACTTTAAGTTCACAAAATGTTTTAAACATAATTAAGGCTATGCTTGACTTATCTACTTGTTTATTTCCTACCAAGGATGACCGGGAACTAGCCATTGATATAGAAACATTCATTATTCTTACATTTTCTTTCTTTTTTCTGTGTCCTCTCTCTCTCTCTCTCTCACACACACACAGTCTCAGAAGTACTAGTGCTGTATCCTGAAATTGTTTCTTTAGTTCTTGTCAAAATTCCTCCGATTTTATTTTTTGTGTCCTGAAATACTGTTGACATTAACATCCTCATTGCCTTCCAAAATATCTGACTTTATTTTTTGTATGTGCTTTTTACTCTTTGGTAGAGTTATGGATTCACTACCAGATTCTACTGTATGCTCTGACAACTATGACCACAATGGGTGAGTTGACTGATCTAAGTGGTGAAAAACACTGGGAGCACCAATGGCAATAACAGCTTTCTATCAGAGACTTTAAGCATCTTTGGTAACATTGTTTTTGAACCAGAGTGGAAAAAATAAGATCAGGTCAGAAGAGGGATGCTTGGTACTCAAAGATTGTTTGTGACTCTAAGTAATTAGCAAACAAAACCTTAGGAAACTATCAGAATGCCTGTGTATGAGACTCTCTCAAGAGTGATGCAAGAGAGTAGAGAATCCTACTTGGAGAAAGAAGGTGGTAGCATTGGACAGGCAGCAGAGGAGCCCTCAGCAAAAAGAAAGGAGCTAAGAGACCCTGTATCTGTCCCTCACCCTTCAGAGCTGGTGCCCCAAACTCAAAGCCATCATCACATTGGATGGAGCCCCTGCCTCAGGTTTAGTCACTTGATCCTATTTGAGGAGAAGCAAAGATATCTGTGACTCATGAAGAGCATGAAGGTGGTGGAGGGACTTGATAATTAGGAAATCAAAATGGGCAAGAATAATGTGTGACTACAAATGGGACATGAATTTGAAGGAAATTTAAGTTAAATTTGCTGCCACACATGATGATCAGGTTCAGTAATAAAGAATTGTATTTAAATCTTGATTCATTAAACTTTTTTGAGAGTCCTAAACAATTTTTATTACCAACACATAGAGACTTGTTTCTAGAGAAAAATCAAGTACCAGGTGCCAAATAACAGATTTACATGAGAATTTTTAAGGACAACACATTGTAATTTGTAGCGCAATCATAGCCAATTTGAACCAAAAAAAAAAAAGTCGTGTATGCATTTATGTTGTTTCTTACTATTTACCTTTCAATCCTTTGAACTGACTCCAATGAATTGACATCAGAAATCTGTGCTGGAGTCAACAATGAAAGGTGATGTCATAATATATATTGGAGATGGGAGGAATTCAGGTTTGTGAAATTCAGTCTCAGAATTATTCATGGGAAAATAGTTTCCTGGACACTGATTCTAAAATTCTTTCTAAAAAGTTGGGTCTTAAGTAAGCTAAGTCATATTTATCATATCTTTTAGATTCAAGGAATTTTGTTGTTCAAATAAATTGGTCATATCACCACTCCATGTGGCAAATCTCTAATAGATTTTTGCATTTGATGTTTGAAGTAAAATGCAGCAACCTTACATAGAGCTTTATAATAAGCTTCATGTGTTCAAATATAATTGGTACTTTTATAACCGATGCTGTTTGTTATACTCAGAAAGTTATTTCTTATCGTAAGATTACCAATATAGTCACCAAAATATTTTTTTATATTTTGAATTAATTTTCCACATTTAAATAAAACAAGCGCTGCTGCTGTTGTTACTATTCCCTTTTAACGTCTCCCCAAATTAGTGTTTTATTCTGTACACTTTATGAGATGGCAGCTTAACAATACCCTTAATATGGCCCAAGGATTCTACAAAAGGAAATGCTGGTGTGTTTGTCAAAAGTGTTTTCTGGCTGGGCATGGTGGCTCAAGCCTGTAATCCCAGCACTTTGGGAGGCTGAGGCAGGTGGACCACGAGGTCAGGAGTTCAAGACCAGCCTGGCCAATATGGTAGAACCGCGTCTCTACTAAAAATACAAAAATTAGCTGGGCATGGTGGTGCATGCCTGTAGTCCCAGCTACTCAGGAGGCTGAGGCAGAAGGATCACTTGAATCCGGGAAGCAGAGGTTGCAGTGAGCTGAGACAGCACCGCTGAACTGCAGCCTCGATGACAGAGCAAAACTCTGTCTCAAAAAAAAAAGTGTTTCCTGTGCAGATTATCTATTCACCACTTGCAGATTTGAAGTTTACTAAGCATGTGTGATATCTGAAAGTTCATTTGAAGAATAAGTTTCAATGCCAAAAATGTTTAAAAGTGGGATATAGGAAGATGATGCAAAGATCGAATATCCAAACATTTCCATTTTCACCAGGAGGACTTAATAGAATGTCTAACAGCTACTTTTAGATATTTTTGAAATGTGAGAGGGGTGAGTTAACATAAAGTAGACTGTGAGATTAAAATGTCTGTTCACTCTAAAATCTCAGCATTCACTTTCTTATTGTCAAGTTATTCATCAGACTCTTTTCAGAGACAACCTAAATGCAAGCTCTTAGAATATTACAACATCTTTTATATGAGATGACAGGAAATAATTTCATGGCCTTTTAAAGGATAGATGAGGGATTTGAATACCACTTTCAGATTAAGTAACTCCTCTATTGAATATTACACTGTTTTATGGTTCATATCTCTATTGTGGTTGAGAGGTATTGCCAGATTTATTCGCTGACAAGTAAATATTATTCAGTTTATAATTAATATCCACGTTGGGGGGACATACTTTAGTCTATGTTAAAACTATCTTCAATGTTCAGTATCCTGTTCCACATAAAACTTTCATGCCCTAGTTTTAGCATTCATTGATTTTTATGTGAATCAGTTGTAACTGTGATCATTACAAAATGGTGATTTCTTTTTAAAAAAAGTAGTTTTTCTGTGTTTAATAAGTATCATTCTATTATAAGGAGAGCTATTCCTACCCCTATTTGTTCACTATTACTATGAACTTATAAATTCTTACATTATTTCAATGAATTACAATCCTTTCTGTCATTATTTATTTTGATCTTTAAATGGTCCCATATTTGGCCAGTGGGACTCCCTAAAAGCTAGCCCCTGTGTCCTTTTGACTTGACATGTTCCCATCACTTTTTGAGCATTTCCCCAGCCCTGGAATCAGCCATTTACCCAAAGAACCTCATGCCCTTTAGAAACCAATCAATATTTTGCATTTGGTATGCTGATTGCCATTGGCTCATTGCTACTTGTAGGCCTTTTTAATATATAGATGAGAGTACAGTTATACATATTGACATATACAGATATATGCACATATGCAACAATTTTAATGTTTAATACATAGTATATACATTTATATGTGTTCTGTAAACTACATATTATTGTTTTGCCTATATGTTTTTAAATTTACTTAAATGGTATTAAGTTGTATCTCATTTTGTTAGTTTTCTGCTTAGTAACATAAGATTATTCTTCTTGTGCATACCTTTTGTTGTTGCTTTTAACTGGTATGAAAAATTGCACAGCATGCATGCATCCCCTAGTGAGGAACACATATATTGCTTCCTACCATTTGCCTTCACAAAGAGTGCCGCTAAATGATTATCCTTATGCCAGACCCCTATAGACCTGTTTGAGTATTTCTGTAGGAATATGAAACAGGACTTGATGGGCCATGGGATAGCATATTTTGAATTTTACTGAATACTGCCTATTGCTCTCACAATGGTTATACCAGTCTGCATCTCATGAACAGTGCATGATGGTTCCTACACATACACATTCACAACAACACTTGACATTATCAAACTTTCTAATTTATATAATCAATCTAATAGGTCATAACATATTGCATTATGTTTTACTTTGAATTTATGTGATAACTTATGAATTTGAGCATCATTTTATGTTCTTATAGCATTTGGGATTTCTTCTGTAATGGTCCATTCATGAACTTAGCCCGTTTTTCCACTAGTGTTCGTATCTTTGTCTTGTTAATTTACGTGTGCTGTTTTTGAATATTTTATATTTTAGAATAAGTTAATCAAATTTCTTTTAAAATTATGTTTAATTTTCAAAGTGATTATGTTACATTTGTAAACAATATAGCAATGATTCACTCTTTTTAGTAACATTAAAAACATGGTGCTATTGTTTGGAGGTTTGTACCCCCAAACTGCATGTTGAAATTTGATCCCCAATGTCGGTGGTGGAGCCTAATGGAAGGTGTTTGGAAGATGAATAGATTAATTCCCTCCCTTGGAGTGAGGGTGAGTGAGTACTCACTCTATTAGTTCTTGCAAGAGTTGGTGGTTTAAAAAGAGACCAGCGGCTTCCCGCACCTTGATTCCCATCTTGCCATTTGATCTCTGCACGTGTCAGTTCCCCTTCATCTTCCACCATAAATGGGAGCAGCCTCAGAAGCAGATGTTGGCATCAGGCTTCTTGTGCAGCACACAACTGTGAGCCAAATAAACCTCTTTTCTTTATAAATTACCCAGCCTCAGGTATCCCTTATTAAACAGACTCAGATGCATGGAATCCCATTCAAAAGTTTGGACTATCGCTTTATGTATTCAAATCATCCTTCATGTCAGTTTGAGACATTGAAGTTATGTTCTCTAATCCGTCATCTGCCTGTTAGCTTTGGCATTGTTGTTTTTCATTCTCTTCATGACAGAACTTTTTGCCTTATTATTTTACTTGTGAAGTTTGAAATTTTCCCACTTTCAGTCTACAAAGGTAATTTCTAATCCTCATAGTTTTAATTTACACATTTAATGCTTTAATCTACTTAGAGTCTACCCTTCAATATGGTGTTAGGTAGGGATTTGGTTTCATTTTTCTCCCAATGGTAGGCTGATTTTCCAAATACCATCTATGAAACAATTCATCCTTTTTGCTTGTTTATGTAATCATCGTCAGTGACATATATCTACATAGGTTTATCTCTGAGCTCAATATTTTGCTCCATTGATACTTATGGCATCCCTACACCTTTTTTTTATTAGCATGATTAGTTAAGTTATTAATGGAGCCTTTATATGTTGACATAGATTTTGTAGTAAGTATGTCAATATTCTAAAAAGTTTTGAAAAATACCTATGTGGGCCCTGTGGTGTTTGGGAGAGGGAAGGGCTTTAAATACTAGGTTGATTTCTTTGTTACTTGAGTATTCTATTTCTATATAAATATATTTTCTTGCACTAATGTTAGTGTTTTATATTCGTCTAGGAATTTTTCCATTCCATCTAAGTTTTCACATTTATTAGCATATAATTGAATAATCTTATTTTAAAAAATTTTAGTTGTGTTCTAGTTATGCTCCCTTCTTGTACATTTTATTTGGATATTCACTCTGTTTGTTCTTGATTATTATTGCCACAGGTCTATTGTAGTAATCTTTTCAAAGAGACACACTTTTGTTTTGTTAATCTTCTCCACGGTTTTTTCTTCTCCAGTTCAGTGACTTATGCTTACCTCCTTATGTTTTGCTTCCTTATTACTCCATAGACTTTGCCTTGTGCTCCTTTTCCAACCTCTCTACTTAAATGTGTACTCTTTGCTTTTAACCATCTTGACTTCTTATTAATGCTTATATATTGGTAAATTTTCTTCTAAATATTGCTTCATTGTATCCTACAAACTTTGTCATGTTATTATCAATCAGTTCTTAGTATTTAAAATATTTCATGATTTCCCTTTTAACATAAGAGGCATTCAGTAATGTGTAATTTAGTTTCAAATGTGGGTTTTTTTAAAAAAGCGAATCATATTACAATATATTCAGAGAACAGCAATATGATATTGATCCTGTGGACTTTATCCTGTGGAAGCTTTCTTTATGGTACAGAGAGCTATGATGTTGGTCTGTCCTTGTGCCCTCATAGGTCTTTTGCTGTTTCTAGAAGGTGTTAGAATTTTCTCTTTGTCTCCATTAGATACTTAAAGCTGATATGTTTCTTCTTTCTTGAATTTTGGGAAATTTATCATCATAAATTTTCACATTTTATTTTGCATTTTTAGTTTTCATTTCTTCTTAGATTTTCATATTCTAGATGTTAGATAGCTGTTTTTATCCTCCATAACGTTCTTCTTTAGTATGTTCTCTTTATTCTTTTCTACTATTTTCTGGGTAAGTTTCTCAATCTAATCTTCTAACTCTAAATTAATTAGCTTTTCACATGTATCCAAACTACTATTTATCCCTCAACAAGTTATATTTTTTTGACAGTCATACTTTTACAGTTAAGGCTTTCTCTTTTATTTTTTCTTACGACTCCGATTCTCATTTCATGTTTCAACATCTTCCTTTGTGTCCTCTTATCCTTAAGAATATTTGTCATGCTTACTTTAAAATCTTGGTCAGTGTGTTCCAGTAGTTTTGCTACAGTCGGTATGCTGTTGTTCAGCTTGTTGTATTTCTTTTTCAGTAGTTGTATTCCTCAGATATCTAATCATGTTGGTTTGTGAACTCAGATTTTTTGTGGCTGTTGGCTACTCTGGTCATTTGTATTGGGGAAGGACTGAAGGACAATCTCAGTCTGCTGCTGTTCTTGCAACATAATTATTAATAGCACCCACTTTTTCCTTTCAAAAGTGTCCTGGTTTGGGCAGGAATTATATAGTCAGTCTCACTGAAATCTAGGACGTAAGCTGTGTCATTGTCAGTAAGTTTAAAATGAAGAGAAGTGATGTGCCCCAGGGTAGAGAGTCTCAGGAAGCATGAAACACTGACCAGGCAACTCCTCTGGGTTGTGAAAAGGAAAAACTTTAGACAAGGTAAATTTAAGAGTTTAATAGTGCAAAAATGATTCTTGAGTTGGGAAGCTTTTAGAACGAGAACAAGTTCTGAGAACTGCAAGCTGGCAACGTGGCCAGACAGCATTATGGACAGAAAATGGAAGTGAGGTCCAGAAACAGCTTTGTTGTTTACAACTGGTTACAGCTGGATGTTTTGTCTTATTTGAATCAGTCAGCCACCCGCAATTGACTGAAGCTCAGCTGCTGCAATTGACTGAGACACAGCTATCTGTTACAAGTGTATATTCTATTCATAATTATGCTGTTAGTTTACACACTAGGTTAGCTTGCAGTTTGTTGCATAAGGACTCAAGTACAGAGGCAACCACAGGGAAAATTTTGTTTAATTAAACAACTATATCACCTTGAAGCTCCTGAACAAAGCAGCATTGGAGGAGACAATCTCTCTGGTTTGTAACCTGGGCTTTGGAGATGGAGGCAGGTGGAGGAGTGAAGGCCCAAGGATGGCTCTTCAGCCCTTCCCTGTTTTCATCAGCCAGCCTAATGCTCTCCTAATTTTACTGTAACTAGTCCTGGGTAGTTGCTGTTGTTGTCTATGGAGACAGGCAGGGATGGTCACTATTGTTTCCAAATGGCTAAATTGCATGTGTTTTGTTTTGTTTTGTGTTTTTAGAACACCTAGTTTATTAGTTGTAGGGTTATTGTAGCTAATTTGAATAAAAATTAAGCCTACAAATTCACATGGTATTTGATTATGTACAATTTAGTTTAATTCTTTAGCTCTGACCCAAATGAAGTGATATCACTAACCCATGATGGAGTCCTCAGTGAAAGTGAAACGATATCACTAGCCTATAATGGAGCCATCAGTGAAAGGTGTTATGCGTGTGTACGTTCATAAAGATACACACAAATGTTAACTATAGAGTTTCTTGGACACTGTTTCTAAAGTACTGGTAGTTTCAGCTTCTGTATGTAACATCCTTTTCTTTTTTGGGTCTAGTTGGATACAAGATAAGTAGATCACAAGAAGTCTACTTCTTCTTCCTAGCTGAATTGACTAGTAGCTAAAACTTTTAGAAAACTGTTGGATTGCCTGTGTATGAGATTCTACCAGGTTAGGCTATATTAGTTTCTAGGGCTGCTTTAACAAAGTATCACAAACCAAGTGGCTTAAACAAAAATTAATGATCTCATAGTCCTAGGGACTAGAAATCTGAAATTGAGGTTGTCAGTAGGGTTGGCTTTTTATGAAGGCTATAAGGAAGAATCTGTTTGATACCTCTTTGCTAGCTTTTTCTGGTTGCTGGCAATCTTTGGCATTCCTTGGCAAGTAGACTCTTGTCTAGAGTAACTGCAGCTATTTGACCAAAAGTGTAAGTCCAAATTGTGTTTGTATCTGAGTAATATGCTTTTATAATTCCCCAGCCCACAGCCAATTGAGTCGATGGTAGTAACCTATGATAGAGCCACCCATGAAATGTGAATGAGAAACAAAGATTTATATACAAGTAAGTGTATATATACATATATACACATAACATACACGCATGCATACACATACACACACAGAAACATAAAACAATGAAAGAGAAAGAGAAGTTGATATTTGTAAAATTCACTGTCAGGCATATCCTTGGAAATACAGAGTATCTTTGACACTATGTCTAAATCTTCTCACTGTAGGATCTATAGATAACCTTCTATTTTTTTTTTTCAGACCAAATTGGATAAAAGAGGATGAAGTTATGAAAGGGATGCTTCTTCCTCGTAGTATATTTGTCACTCTAAGTTAGTAATATCCAATCCCTTAGGAACCTCTGAGGTTTTCCATTTATGAGACTCTCCTACTACTAGAGTGGGCCAAAGGGAGAGAGAATCCTATATGGAGCAATGGGGAGGTAACAGGTGACAGGGAGGAGTGAAGCACTCAGCAAAAAGAACAGAGTTCATGAAACCGTAATGGGTTCCTCACCTTCTAGAGTTCTACCACCATGTGAGGCTGGTGCTCCAAACCCAAACCCACAATCATTTTGTAGGGAGTTCCTGACTCAGGCCTACAGCTACATGGTCATATCTTCTGGTCAGGAAAGACAGCAATGATGGGTGAAAGTAAAGAAGTGACAGAAGGACTTAGGAATCAAGAATTTAGATGGGGTAAGAGGCATGTTTCCTTACAGACTGCAGTTACATTAGAAATAAATGCCACTGGCCAGGCATGGTGGCTCATATCTGTAATCCCAGCACTTTGGGAGGCCAAGACAGCTAGATCACTGGAGGCCAGGAATTTGAGACAAGCCTGACCAACATGGCAAAACCCTGTCTCTACTAAAAATACAAAAATTAGCCAGGTGTGGTGGTGCATGCCTGTAATCCCATCTACTCAGGAAGCTGAGGAAGGAGAATTGCTTGAACCTGGGAGGCGGAGGTTGCAGTGAGCCAAGATGGTACAACTGCACTCCAGCCTCAGTGAGAGTGAGACTCCACCTAAAAAAAAGGATACACCTAGTTTGAATTAGTGATATACACATGAATATTTAAATGTCAACCAGATAGTACATCGTAGAGTAACTGTAGCTGTTTGATTCAAAAAGTAAGTTTAGAATTACATGTGTGTCCAACTATCTACTTTTATATTCCTTTAGCCTGCATGCAGAATTGACATCAATGACCTATGATAGAACCACCAATGAAATGTGAATTATAAAATATATATACACAAATATTTAAAGAAATATATATGCAGATATACATACTTCTGTCTATCTAGACACACAGGGAGAGAGAGAAAGGGAGAGAAAGAGAAAAGAGAGAGAGAATCGACAGAGAGAAAGATGAAAATTATGTGCTTACACTCAGGATCATCTATGGCCATACAGAATGTCTTTTACACTGTTTATAAACCTCCTCACTATAGGCCCTGCAGGCCCCTTATCCAACTTTTTGATTAAATTGGATAAAAAAGGAACAGGGCAAAAAAGGGAAACTTCTTGTTATTGTCTTGTCACCCTTAGTAGCAGGCACATACTTAAGAAAGTCAGATTTTCTGTGTATGAGACATACTAGAGTGGACCAAGGGAAGAAAATCCTATGCAGAGCAACAAGCGAGTAACAGTGGACAGGGAGCAGTGGAGCCCTTAGGGAAAAAAAACAGAGCTAATGGCCCTGGCAGGGTTCCTCACACCCAGAGCTCTACCACCATGTGAGGCTAACACTGCAAGCCCACACCCATCATCACTTTGTATGGGGCAGTTTCTTGACCCTGTGTGAGAGCAGAGAAGACACCTATAATGGCAAAAACAAGGCACTCATGAAGGGATTTTAGTGTCAGGAAATGAGATGGGGTCAAGGGGATTTGTATATAGAAACTGCAGCTGAATTTGAAATAAAGTAAACCACCAAATTCTTAGTTTGTGCTGTATTCAATTGTAAAGAACTAAACATCGCTTGTGAGTAATTCAAACCAGAAAGTGAAGTCCAGGATGTCATATTGGTGTTGGATGATACATATATATATATTTAAATTCTGTAGCACTGCCAAGTCTAAATTCAAATCAGTACCCTGGAGTGGAGCTGTCAGTGAACTGTGAGACAGAAATAATATAGAGGCTGGGCGTGGTGGCTCACGCCTGTAATCCCAGCACTTTGGGAGGCCGAGGTGGGTGGATCACGAGGTCAGGAGATCGAGACCATCCTGGCTAACACAGTGAAACCCCATCTCTACTAAAAATACAAAAAATTAGCTGGGTGTGGTGGCGGGTGCCTGTAGTCCCAGCTACTCAGGAGGCTGAGGCAGGAGAATCGCATGAACCCGGGAGGCGGAGCTTGCAGTGAGCCAAGATCCTGCCACTGCACTCCAGCCTGGGCAACAGAGGGAGACTCCCCCTCAAAAAAAGAAAAAAAAGAAAAAGAAAAAGAAATAAATCAATATAGATATAACGATGTATGAACAAGGGAGGAAAGGATTATATACCATTTATATATACCTATATGCATTCATATTAAATCAAGGCATGCACCCACAGGTACTGCAGAGAAATATAAAGGTTGAGATTAGGGAAGTTCCCATTCAAGGGCATTAATGGAAAAACAAAAAACTTTTGACACATGTGTCTGCGTGATCTCACTGTGGGATATGAAGGTGACTTTATGTCTTGAATGAATTTAGATAAAAGATGGCCACATAAAAAGAAGAATGATTTTTCTTACTAGTCTGTTTGATACTCTTGAGTAAAAATAAAAAATAATTTTCAGACTGCCTGTATGTGAGACCTTACTATAATGGCTGAGGACAGCAGAGAATCCTCTTTGGAAACAGGAAAGCACAGCAGGGATGGAGAGTAGTGAAGACCTTAGGAGAAGAGAAAAAAGCTAACAACCCTAGAAATGTTTTCGACCCTGCAGAACTCTGCCACAATACAGGGTGGTACTCAAAACCCCAAATACCATCATATTGGATTGTGTCCTTGACTCAGACCTGCAGTTACTTTACCGTACTTGTGGACCAAGAGAGACAATCAAGTGAAGAAGTAATGGAGGGCTTTCAAGGCAGCACATTTAGTGGAATAAGAGGGCTGACTACCTCCACGCAAAAGTTTAGTTTGAAATAACTGCCACCACAAAGGCTGTCACGCATTGGGACTGAGGTCATAATAAAGAGGTTTATTTAAATCTGAAAGCATTACTATTTTCCCCAGCCTAAGATGTTGGTTGCCATCATATAAATCCTCCTTTTTAATAAAAAAATGACATTTTAGAACCAAATAGTGCTATACACATGAATAGTCAGAACTTAACTGGTTTATGTGCAGAGTAATGAAAGTTAGTTTTACCAGAAAAGTAAATTTTGAATTGTGTCTCCTGTCTGACTGTATTCTTTTGTCATCCTCTAGTCCACCCACAAATGAATTATCAGGAGTGAACCCAGAGGCACGTATAAATGAAAGGTGAGTTATGCATATGTGTGTCTTTATTTATCGAATTATAACTGAGCATAGAAGTATTCACACACACAGGCACATAAACAAATATATCCATCCATCCATCCATGCATCCATCCATGCACACTTCTCTCAAACACATCCACTAACAAATCCATGCATACAGTGGAAACATACAACAAGGAGACAGATGGCCGGACATTTGTGGAGTTTATTCTGGGAAGCCTGCGTGGCCATAGAGAGTGGTTTTTAACAGGATTTCCAATTCTTCTCCTCGTAGCCTTTGTAGGTAACATTGCTTCCTTTTCTAACGGAGTGTTATAAAAAGGAGCAGGTCATAGGAGAGCTGCTGCTTCGTATGTTAGTGTATTTGTCACTGTTAGTTCCTAGTAAGCAGCTTCTTAAAGGACTCAGATTTCCTGAGTTTGAGAGCCCACCAGATTGACAGAAAGGAGGAGAAAATCCTGTTTGCAACACGGAGGAGATAGCAGCTGACAAGGAGCAGTGAAGCCCTGGGCAGAAAAGAACAGAGCTAATGGAACATGGACTTGTCCCTCACACTCCAGAGCTCTGTCAACATATGAGGTTGGTGCTAAAACACAAACACAAGCACACCACCTCATTGGATGCAGCCCTTCCTTAGGCCCACAGCTACTTGCCTGTGTCCCATGGACAGGAAAGACTAGCATGATGGGTGAAAGGAAAGACGTGATGGAGAGATCCAGGAAGTGGGCCATAGATGGGATTAGGAGGAGGAATGCCTACACAGTGGAGTTGAATTTAAAAGAAATTCACCCACAAAAGGCTGTCTGTCGTGCATTGGCCAGCTCCAGTGGTAGAGTTTTGGTGAACTCTTGAGTCAGTGAGTCTTAGATAGATGTGCTGCAATCATATAAAGTATGATGTGTAGGGTAAATGGCATGGTAGATTCCAAAGAACCAAATACACACATGACTTCTGTAAGGGTAAGGCAATTTACAGGTTGAAAAGTAGTTGGAAGGTCGGGTGCGGTGGCTCAGGCCTGTAGTCCTAGCACTTTGGGAGGCCAGGGCGGGTGGATAACGAGATCAGTAGTTCAAGGCCAGCCTGGCCAACATGGTGAAACCCCATCTCTACTAAAAATACAAAATTAGCCGGGTGTGGTGGCGGGCACCTGTAGTCCCTGCTACTCGGGAGGCTGAGGCAGGAGAATTGCTTGAACCCGGGAGGCAGATGTTGCAGTGAGCCGAGATCATGCCACTGCACTCCAGCTTGGGTGACTGAGTGAGACTCTGTCTCAAAAAAACCAAAAACAACAACAAAAAACAAAAACAAAAAACCAAAACAAAAGCAGTTGGAATTATTTTGAACTGAAAACCTTAAGTCTAGGAAGTTACATGTTGTCTTAGTATGTACATGTTAACTTCTTTGGCATGGCCCTGTGTGTGAATTGAGAGTACCTTCTAGTAGGCTGGCCAATGCACCATGTGATATCAAGGAATACAGTTATACATGTATCTATGCATATACAAACACATACATACATGCATTCATACACACAAGAGAGACTGAGTAGGGCTATTGAGTGTGACAGGCATCCATGGGAACAAGGAGTTCCCTTGAAACTATTTCTAGAGTCCTCTCAGAATGAGCTTTGTATGCAATATTGTTTTGTTTTTTGGATGGAGGTAGGAAAATGGGGAGGAACTCATAGAGGGAGACTTTTTATGTTAGTGTTTGTCACATTACCTTTCTGTGAGAATGAGACTTTCCTAGTAGCATGAACCAAGGGAGAAGCGAATCCTGCTTGCAGGGAGAAGGAGATAGGAGTGGACAAAGATCAGAGAAATCCCAGCCAAAACAAAGAACAGAGCTAATAACCCTGGAATTATTTCACCCCCTCCAGAGCTCTACCGTTATGCGAGGCTGACTGCCTTTGCCCATACCCACTCTCACATGGGATGGAGCCCTTGCTTGAGGCCTCCAGCTACTTGGCCGCAACTCTTGGGCAGCAAAGAAAACTAGGATGGGTGAAAAGTGAGGAGGTGATTGGAGGTGATAGAGAATGAGGAACTCAAATGGGATTATAAGAAGGGAGACTCAGGAACTAAATTTGAACTAGAATTAAATGCTCTCCAAAAATGCTGTTACACCTTGAGGTGTAGATACCCTTACTTAATCTGCATGCATCGCTATGGTCACAGCCTAAAATGCTCACTGTTGGCATATGAAACCTCATTTCTAATAAAAAGACAAATGCCATCCCAGGTCAATTTAGTGATATACATACATGCGAATAATAAAAGTGTAACTGGGGAATGACACATAGACTAACTGTAGCTATTTGTTGCAAAACATTAGAATTACGCATTGTGTCTGACTCTGACCATATTTGTCCTTTAGTCCCGATCCGACTGACCTGGCGGGAGTCATCATTGGCTCAGCCCCAATGACAGGTGAGTTATAAAAGATGTACACATGACCAGGTGCAATGGTTCACACCTGTAATCTGAGCACTTTGGGAGGCTGAAGCAGGCAGATACCCTGAGGTCGGGTGTTTGAGACCAGGCTGGCAAACATCGTGAAACCCTGTCTCTACTAAAACTACAAGAACTAGCCAGGTGTGGTGGCAGGTGCCTCTAATCCCAGCTACTCAGGAGGCTGAGGCAGGAGAATCGATTGAACCTGGGGAAGTGGAGTTTGCAGTGAGCTGAGAACATGCCGCTGCATTCCACCCTGGGCAGCAGGAGCGAAACTGTTGCAAAAAAGAAAAAAAGAAAAAAAAAAAGATGTACACACACACACAAAACAGTGACAGAGAAAGAGACCGAGATTAGTGGGATTAACTCTCAGATGTGTTCATGATAATACAGTGTTTCTTTCACACAGGTTCTTTATCATCTCACTGTATCATGTATAGATAACTTCCACATTTTTACATTGTTTAGAAAAAAAGAAACTGACTATAGATAGAGGCTTCCATCTGTTACTGTCTTGTCACCCTTAGTAAGTAGCGGGCAAATGCTTTGGAAAAGCAGATTTTTTGTGTACCAGACATACCAGAGTAGGCCCAGGGAAGAGAGAATCCTGTTTGGAGTGAGGAGGAGGTAGGAGTACTTGGGGAACTGTGAAGCCTTCAGCAGAAAGCAACAGAGGTATGAGCCTTAGAGGTGTTCTCCACCCTCCAGAACCCTGCCACCACAGAGGCTGGTGCTCCAAACCTTAAATCACCATCCTATTGGATTGTGCCCCTGTGTCAGACCTCTAGTTACCTGACCCTTTTTGTGGGACATGAGAAACCACCATGCTGGGTGAACATAAGGAGCTAATGGAGGGCCTTTTAAGCAGGACAGTGAATGGAATAAGAGGGCTGACTACCTACAAATTGGAGTTGAGTTTGAAATAACTGCCACCACAAAGCTGTCACACATTGGGACTGAGGTCATAATAAAGAGGTTTACTTAAATCGGGAAGCATTACTATTTTCCCTCGCCTAAGATTTTGGTTGTCGCCATATAAATCCTCATTTCTAATAAAGAGGAAAAGACATTCCAGGTTCCAGTAGTGCTATACACATGAATAGTCAGAAATTAATTGGTTTCTGTCTAGAGTAATGAAAGGTAATTTTTCCAAAATATAAATTCAGAATTATGTCTCTTCTCTGACTGTTTTCTCTTATCATCCACTAGTCCACAGACAAGTGAATTTAAAGGAGCAACCAAGGAGGCACCTGCGAAAGAAAGGTGAGTAATAAATAGTTAAAGTCACCTGTCAGCATAAGTGTGCATAGAACTATACACACACAGGCACATGAGCAAGTATACCCCATCCATCCATCCATTCATCCATCCATCCACACGTCTCTTCAACACACTTACACAAACTAATCCATGCACATGATGGAAACATAGACCAAAGAGAAAGGAGACTGGTGGACATTTGTGGAATTTACTCTCAGGAGCCTGCATGGCCATAGAGATTTTTTTTTTTTTTAACAGAGTTTCCAATTCGTCTCATTGTAGCATTTGTTAGTAACTTTGCATCCTTCTTTGGTGGAGTTCTATAAAAAGGAGCAGGTCATAGGAGATTTGCTTCTCCCTGTGATGTATTTGCCACCCTTAGTTCCTACTAAGCAGTTTTTTTATGGGACTCAGATTTCTGACAGGAATTCATTGGTTTCTGTCTAGAGTAATAAAAGCTAATTTTCCAAAAAAGTAAATTTAGAATTGCATCTCCTATCTGACTGTATTCTTTTATCATCCTCTAGCCCACACACAAGTGAATTTAAAGGAGCAGCCCTGGTGTCACCTATCAGTGAAAGGTGAGTTATAAATACATGAAGACACACGTATGCATAAGAGTGCATAGAGCTATACACACACGAAGCACATACACAAATATATCCATCCATCTTCATCCATACACACTTTTGTCAACACATTTACACAAACAAACCCATGCAAAAAATGGAAACACAAAACACGGAGACAGATGGACATTTGTGGAATTTACTCTCAGGAGCCTGCATGGCCATACAGAGTGTTTTTTAACAGGGTTTCCAATTCTTCTCATTGTAGCATTTGTAGATAACTTTGCACCTTTTTTTGATGGAGTTGTATAAGGAGGTCAGTTCGTAGGAGAGCTGCTTCTTCCTGTTAGTGTCTTTGTCACCCTCAATTTCTGCTAGGCAATTTTTTAAGGGATTCAGGTTTCCTGAGTTTGAGACCCTACCACAGTGTTCCAAGAAAGGAGAGAATCCTATTTGCAACATGGAGGAGATAGCAGCCAATAAGGAGTAGTGAAGCCCTGGGAAAAAAAGAACGGAGCTAATGGAACGTGGACTTGTCCCACACACTCGAGAGCTCTGTCCACATGTGAGGTTGGTGCCTAGACCCAACCCAAACCCACCACCTCATTGGATGCCGCTTTCCTCAGGTGTGCGGGTACTTCACTGTGTCTTATGGGCAGGAGAGACTAGCATGATCAGTGAAAGGAAGGAGGTGGTGGAGGGTTTTCCCAATCATGTGAAAACCTCTCCTGGAAATAAATCATAAAGTTGTAAGTAATATGGAAAACCTGATTCAAGTTAATTATAGTGTAATGCTCAAGAAACCTTGCAAAATGAATGAGATTTTACAGAAGGAATAAAAGGATTGTGTTTAATCAGTGGCTGATTAAGGAAACATCTAGGTGAGAATTCTTAGCTGCTCATTAAGCAATAGCATGTGAGTTTTGTATGTAGTATTGATTTTTAAGCCAATAAATAAATTTTTAAAAGAATTTATTTTATAAGACATTGGAGGCATGGGCAAATTAAAACGTATTTCTATTATTATTATTATTTTTTGAGATGAAGTCTCGCTGTTGCCCAAGCTGGCATGCAGCGGCGTGATCTCGGCTCACTGTAACCTCCTTCTCCTGGGTTCAAGCGATTTTCCTGCCTCAGCCTCCTGAGTAGCTGGAACTGCAGTCATGTGCTACCATGCCAGACAAATTTTTTGTATTTTTGGTAGGGGCAGGTTTTCACTATATTGGCCAGGCTGGTCTTGAACTCCTGCCCTCGTGATCTACCCGCCTCAGCCTCCCAAACTGCTGGGTTTACAGTCATGAGCCATCAGATTGTATGGAGGCCCTGCCTTGGGTCTGTAGTTACTTAACCCTATCTGAGGGGCAGGAAAGACATCCATGATTGGTGAAGAGTTACTGGTGGTATTTGAACGTGAGAAGGCAGAAAATTACAAGGGCGAGCAAGGTGGGTGTTTACAAACTAAAGTTGATTTTATGTAAATTTTGCCAGAAACAGTAACTTGGGGATTAGGTTTAGGAGTAAAGAAATGTATATAAACTTGATTCATTAAGTTTTTTTCACAGGCTGAAAAATTTCATTACAAACATCTAAAACCTCATTTCCAGAGAAAAATTAAATACCGTGTTTCAAATAAATAACTGATTAATGTCCATTTTTCAGGGGAACTAGATTATAAATTGAAGAATAATTATTACTAATTTGTATCAGAAAATTAAGTCTAGGATAACATGTGGAGTCTTGCTATGTTCATTTTTAATCCTTTAGCTATTACCTCATTGAATTAAAAAGAGTAATGTGTGGTAGAGTCATCAATGATGGGTGAGATTTCAAAATACGGAGAGAAAGAAGAGAGGCATATATTAAGATTGGTAAAATTCACTCACAAATGAAGTAATAAAGAACTGCACTTAAATTGTGATTCATTAGTTTGTTTTTTAAGGCCCAAGAGCACCTTTACATAATATAAGGTTTTCTTCTAGGAAAAAATGATATACGCATTGACATATACATTTTCAGAGTTCAGCCAGTTTATAAATGTAGAGCAATTGTACATAATTTCAGCCAGAAAAGTATGTCTCTGAAGTCACTTGACCTGAAGTGTACATTTTTAATCGTTAGCACTGGCCCGGATAAAATGACATCAGTAGTCTTTCACTAATTTGATATATATTTGTTATAACTCACCTTTCAATGGTGGTGTCATTGAAAACTACTGACATTATTAATTTGGGTCAGTGCTAAAGGATCTATCTACACACACACACATATAACACACATGTATGTGTGTGTGTGTATATATACAGATATATCTTTTAGCTATATATGTAATATATATAGATATATAAATATGTATTTGTGTGTATATAGATATACATATATCTATATACATATGTCTACATATGTATATAGATACACATATCTATATACATGTCTACATATGTGCATATTTAAATGTGTGTATATATATCTATATATACATATCTATATATAGATATATTCTTTAGCACTGACCCAAATTAATAACATCAGTAGTCATATATATCGTTTAATATACATATAAGCATGTGTGTGTATATATATGTAAACATATATGTATATATCCTTTAGCATATATATGTATATATACACATATATAGTTTATATATACATATGTGTGTGTATATGCAGGTATATCTTGTTTTATTGTGCTTTATTTTATTGCCCCTCAGATATTACTTTTTGTAAACTGAAGGTTTGTAGCAACCCTACATTGAGCAAGTCTCCTGGTTTCATTTTTCCAACAGCGTGTTCTCACTTTGTGTCTCTTGTCACATTTTAATAATTCTTGCAATATTCCAAACTTTTTATTATCATATCTGTTATGATCTGTGATCAGTGATCTTTGATGTTACTATTGTAATTGTTTTGGGGCAACACGAACCATGTCCATATTAAGATGACAAGCCTAATCAATGACATGTTTGTTGTGACTGCTCCACTGACTAGCCATTCCCCCATCTCTCTCCTTCTCCTTGGGCCTCCCTATTCCCTGAGACACAACAATATTGAAAGTAGGCCATTTAATAAGCCTATGATGGTCTCTGAGTGTCCTAGTGAAGGGAAGAGTCACATGTCTCTCACTTTAAACCAAAAGCTAGAAATGATTGTGAGGAAGGCTAGACTTCTTGCACCACTTCAGCCAAGTTGTGAATGTAAAACAAAAACAAAAACAAAACAAAACAGAAAAGCCAAAAAACTTCTTGAAGAAAATTAAGACTGCTACTCCAGTGAACATACAAATGTTGAGAAAGCAAAACAGTCTGATTGCTAATATGGAGAATGTTGTAGTGGTCTGGATAAAGGATCAAACCAGCCACAGCATTCCCTTAAGCCAAAGCGTAATCCAGGACAAGGCCCTCACTCTCTTTGATTCAGTGAAGCCTGGGAGAGGTAAGGAAGCTGCAGAAGAAAAGCTTGACGCTAAAAGGTTTGTTCATGAGGTTTAAGGAAAGAAGCCATCTCTATCACATAGAAGTGCAAAGTAAACAGCCAGTGCCGATGCAGAAGCAGCAGCAAGTTATCCAGAAGATCTAGGTGAGATAACTGATGAATGTGGCCAAACTAAACAACACATTTTCAATGTAGACAAGATAGCGTTTAATTGGAAGAAGATGCCATCTAGGACTTTTATATTTAGAGAGGAGAAGTCAATGCATGGTTTCAAATCTTCAAAGCACAGGCCAATTCTCTTGTTAGGGGCTAATGAAGCTGGTGACTTTAAGTTGAAGCCAACAATCATTGACTATTCTGAAAATCCTGGGGCCCTTACGAATTATGCTAAATCAAGCAAGATGGGTGACTAGAGATGTCTGGTGCTCATCTCCCCTACAAGAAAGAACCGAGGCAAGAAATACACATCTAAGATTTGATTAGAGTATCAAAGGGATAGTCCTGGAGTGCAGCAAAGGAGTGGAGACACATCTGTGGTGACTGAAAGTTGCCATAGTACGGAAGCACTCAGCCTGTGCAGCCCCTTCTGTCCCATCTGGATTGAATTGGCCCAGAGACAGGAGGGACTTCTCATTGCAGGGTGAAGGTAGGCAGAAGATCCCCACCAGCCCCACTGCCATCACAAACACAAAGTCTTTACAACAAGAGAATCTCACAGTCTTTGCAAGCCCTCAGGCCAGTTTGGAGTATTGCCAAGGATTCACACAGCTGCATGTCCTGGACTAGGAGTACAAGGTGAAGACTTCCCACCCCCAGAGACTTAAGCTGCAGCAACACAGCACCATCTTGAGAACAGAGTCATCTCTTGAGTGTGCCCTCCTCTGGGGGCCAGTAGTCACTGTGCCTCTCCAGCACTGGAGCTTTATCTTCAGTACACCAAGCCCACATGGGTGGGTTAAAGCCACAATCCCAGCTGTGTGGAGGTTGGTCCCAGGACTGGCTGTAACTCAAGTAATGCAGAGTAGGGAAATCAACCCCCACCACCACACTTCCAGACAGAGGAATAATCTGCAGTCCCATCCAGGGTAAATTCACTCTTAAGACAGCCAAACCACTACATGCCCTCTCCCAAGTGGGAGAGGCCCCTAAGCCTCTGAGCAGCTGATACACCCGCAGGTCAACAAAGTGACTATGAGCCCATGCTCAGGACCTGAGAAACAGCCTTGCGGGCCCCATCAACCACAGACATGCTCCTGGCGTGCCCAGTAGCCCTCTGCTTTTAATAAGGGCCTGAGAAACAGTCCTACAGGCTGCCCCCAGCAGGCACACCACCAAGTGGGCCTTGCACCTGTGTCTCATACCTGAGAGACAAGCAACTGTGTATGCCCAAGTCTCAGGGCTGAGAAGCAACCCTGGGAGCTTACTCAGGCCAACTAAGCAGCCACATACCTATGTCCCAGCTTGAGGAACAGCCCTTTAGGCCACCGCCCACAGAAACACTCCCAGGCCAACTAAGCAGCTGTGCAACCTTGGATGAGCCTGAGAAATACTCCTGTATCCATTCCCAGCAGATGCACCTCCAGACCAGCCAATCAGCCATGAATGCCCATGTCCTGGACCTAAGAAAGAGCTCCATGGGCTACTCCCAGAAGACATGCCCTTACGCCAGCTGAGCAGCCTCGTGTCCACATCCTGGCTCATAGAAGCAGTCCCCAGGGCTTCCCCTGGCAGGCACCACCCAGGCCAGCTGAGCAGCAGTGTGCCCACATCCTGAGCTAGAATAGCTCTATGGACTACCCCCAGCAGACACACATCTAGGACAGCTGAGAAGTCATTTGACTGTATCCCAGGCCTGAGAAACACCCCTCTTGGCCAGCCCTGGCAAAGATACCTTCAGTCCAGCTTAGCAGCTATGCACCTATATATTTGGCCCATGAGTTTCCCCCAGCATACTGCCCCCAGGCCAGATGAGCAGCTGTGTACCCACATACCAGTTATGGGAAACAGCCCTTCAGGCCACTCCTGGAGTGCATGCTTCCAGGCCAGGCAAACAGCTGTGTGCCTGCATCCTGGGCCTGAGAAACTGTCCTGCAAAGCACATCTGGAAGTCATGCCCTGGTTGAGCAACTGCATCCCCATGCTCCTGGCTAGAGTGATGGCACCATGGCCAGCGGCATAAAGCCATACTCCAAGTTTTCTGACCCACTGTATGCCTGCACACACCCTTACCCTGAGAAACAGCCCAGTGAGCCCACCCCTGGCAAGGCTGCACCACCATCACTACAAACTTCCTTAACCTAGGCCACTGAGTAACTTGCAAATGTTACTAGTGTGGATCACAGCTGAATAAACTACATGGAGACTACACTTACTGCATCCATGTAGAACCAAGGCCGGTATACCCCCAATGAACTGACATCCAAGACCCGTTCATACAAATTAATTCATACAAGTAAACCTACTCCATAAAATTGGAAAAGGTGACTTTTTCACCAGATGCATAGAAATCAATTTAGAAACACAGCAACCATGAAAATGCAAGAAAACATGTCACCTACAAAGGGAAATAATAATTATCCAGTAATAGAACCCAATCATAAACATATGATGTGACAGAAAAAAGAATAATCTTAAGGAAACTCAGTGAGATGTAAGGTAATACAGATAGGCAAGTCAATGAAATCAGGTGAAAGAGAAATTCAGTAAAGATACAGATATCATAAAAATAACCAAACAGAAGCCCTAAAAGCTAAACAGTTCAATGGATGAAATGAAAAAATACAATCAATGGCTTTACAGACAAGAACAAGCAGAAGAAATAATTTCTGAACTTGAAGACAAGTCTTTTGAAATAACACAGACAGGCAAAAAAGGATAAAAAAGAATGAAAAAAGCCTACAGGATTTATGGGACACCATTAATTTGATCAAATATTCATATTATGGGCATTCCAGAAGGAAAAGTGTAGAGAAAATATGAGGAAAACATATTTAATAAAATAGCATAAAACTTCCTAACTCTTGAGAGAGAGCTAGACATCTATTTCCAGGAAGATCAAAGAACCCCAAATACATTCAACCCAGACATTATAGGCAAATTGTGAAAAATCAAAAGACAAAGATTTTTTAAAATAGCAAAAGAAAAGTAACACACTTATAATGAAATCCCCATTAGACTAACAGCTGATTTCCCAGTGGAAAACCTTAGGCTAGAAGAGAATGGGATGATACATTCAAAGTTCTGAAAGAAAAAAATCTTTCAGCCAATAATATTATAGCCAGCACAGCTATCCTTTACAAATGAAGAAGACATAAAATCTGTCATAGATAAACAAAAACCAAGATAATTCATCACCACTAGACCAACATTACAAGAAATGCCCAAGGGAGTCTTACATCTGGAAGTAAAAAGATGATAACCACCATCATGAAAACATGCAAAACTTTAAAAGTCACTGTTAGAGTCAATACATAAAGGAGAAAGAGAAAGGAATGAAACCTTATCACTACAGAAAACTACCCAACTTCAAAAGTAAACAGGAAGAAAGGAATAAAACATATACAAAACAACCAGAAAACAATAAAACGTTGGAAGTAACTCCTCACCTACCAATAATAACTTTGAATGTTAATAGATTAAATACCCCATGAAGGATATAGACTTACTGAGTGGATTAAAAAATAAGACCCAACTATATTTTATCTAAAAGAAACTCACTTTACCGGTATAGAAACACATAGACTGATAATAAAGGGATGGAAAAAGATATCCTATGCAAATGGAAGCCCAAAGTGAGCAGGGATAGCTATACTTGTATCAGACAAAACAGAGTTCAAGTTAAAAACCATAAAAATTGACAAACAAGAGTATTATGTAATAATAAAGGGTTCAATTCAGCAAGAAATATAATTGTAATATGTGTATAATTGTAAATATGTATGCACTCAAACACCAGAGCACCTAGATATATAAAGCGAATATTACTAGATCTAAAGAGGGAGATAGACCCCATTACAATAAGAGTTGGGCACTTCCGTATCCCACTCTCAGCATTGGACAAATCATCTAGACAGAAAATCAACAAAGAAACATCAGACTTAAACTCCACCATAGACCAAATGGACATAAATAACAAACATATACAGAACATCTCACCTAACAGCTCCAGAATACACATTCTTTTCATCAGCACATGAAACATTATCCAAGATAGACCGTATGTTAGGCTACAAAACAAGTCTCAAGAAATTTTTAAAAATTGAAATTCTATCAGGTATCTTATCTTACCACAATGGAATAAAACTAGACATTCATAACAAGAGGAACATTCAAAACTATACAGACATATGGAAATTAAACAACATGCCCTTGAGTTACAGTGAGTGAAGAAAGAAATTAAGAATGAAATTTAAGAATTCCTTGAAACAAATGTAACTAGAAACACAGTATACCAAAACAGGGGACGCAGCAAAAGCAGTTATTAAGAAATATGTTTTTAGCTTCATCCGTGTCCCTACAAAGGACATGAACTCATCATTTTTTCAGCAAACTGTCGCAAGGACAAAACACCAAACATCACATGTTCTCACTCATAGGTGGGAATTGAACAATGAGAACACTCGGACACAGGAAGGGGGACATCACACACTGGGGCCTGTTGTTGGGTAGGGAGAGGGGGGAGGGATAGCATTAGGAGATATACCTAATGTAAATGACGAGTTAATGGGCGCAGCACACCAACATGGCACATGTATACATGTGTAACAAACCTGCACATTGTGCACATGTACCCTAGAACTTAAAGTATAAAAAAAAAAGTATATTTTTAGCAATAAATGCCTGGATCAAAAAAACTAGAAAACTTTCAAATAAACCACTGAAAAATTCTACCTCAAGAAACTAGAATAGTAAGAACAAACCAAACCCCAAATTATTAAAAGGAAATAAATAATGAAGACCAAACAGAAATAAACAAATTTGAGGCAAAAATTACAAAAGGTTAACAACGAAAAGGTTTAAAAAATATCAACAAACCATTATCTAGACTAATTAAGAAAAAGGGAAGACCCAAATAAGTAAAATCAGAAACAAAAAAAGAGACCGCATAACAGATAATGACAGAAATAAAAATAATTATTAGAGACTATTATGAGCAACTCTACAATAAATTTGAAAACCTAGAGGAGGTGGACAAAATCCTTGACCCATACGACCTACCAAGACTAAACCAAGAAGAAATAGAAAACCTGAACAGACCAAAAACAAGTAATGAGATTAAATCAGTAATAAAAAGGCTTTCAACAAAGTCCAGGACCTGATGGCTTCACCACTTAATCCTCACTTGTGAAAGGAAGAGCCATTTGCTACAGCTAACTTCATTGTTGTCCTATTTTAAGAAATTGTCTCAGCCACTCCGACCATTGGCAACCACCACTCTGATCAGTCAGCAGCCATGAACATGGAGGCAACGCCCTCCACCAGCAAAAGGTGATCATTAGCATTTTTTAACCAATAAAGTAGTTTTTAATTAAGATATACACATAAGTTTTTTGAACATAATGCCATTGTAAACTTAACAGGCTACAGTGTAGGGTAAACATAACTTTTATATGCACAGGGAACCCAAAACATTTGTGTGAGTTGCTTAATGCAGTTTTTGCTTCATTGCAGTGGTCTGGAATGAAACCCACAATGTCTTTGAGATATGTCTATACACATATTATTTATATATTATATATCCATATACATATTCTTTTATATATCTTTATATACATATATATAGAAAGAGACAGAAAGAGAAAAGAAGATAAAAATATGCAAAATTCAGTGTTGGGAGTATCCATGAGGAAAGAGTTTCTGGTTAATGATTGTAATTTTCTTTCTTAAATATTAGGTCTTCCAGTGAGCTAAGTCATGTTTACTATATCCTTTAGATTCATGGGATTCTTGTTATTCAAATATATTTTTCATCACTATTTTGTGTAGCAAATATCTAATGATATATTTTTGCTTTTTTTTTTTTTGGTGGCTAAAGTGTGTTAGCACGACTTTCCAAGTTTGAAGTTGAAGATGCTGAAAATGTTGCTTCATACGAGTAAGTCAGTTTGAAGTTTGAAAGGAGGGAGCCATTGATGGATCTCTTACCTTTAGTTAAACAGGGCTTCCGCTGAGGCAAGAAGGAAAAAGGGAAACTATGGAAAGATATCAAAATGTATGGGTGGGAGGGTACACCGTATTTACTCCAGTTGAATTCTTAGACAAGTATTATTTTGAAAAAAAAATTCCATCCATTCAGAAATAAATGTTCTTCTAGCTTGAAAATGTAAAAAGTATTCTTAGAGGAAATTAATTCCATTAAAAGTTTTTTTAAAAAAAACAGGAATGCAGAATGCTACTTAACTCATCAATAGTGAACGTTTCTCATTTTTACTGGATATGGTGTGATTCCCAATTTTGTACATTTTGCCTATGAGCAAATAGTATTGATAGCAAAAGCAAACATATTTTGCTGACTAAGACCTCTTTATGCTCATTGGGATTTTATTCTTATTTGTTTCTAATCTCACTAGAGTACTTCCTGTTGCACTGACCTGAAGGCATTTTATCATGTACTCACTGTAATGAAACAATACATTCTTAAACTGGCTTGTGTCTGAACTGCAGACATATTCAGGAGATTTTTCTTCTGCTTCTTTCTTGCCCAGTTGTATAACCATTCACCAGCTTGTGTCAATGCTGGAGAGGAAGTACTGCCATAGAGGAAGTTAACTCACCATGGTTGTAAGCTGTTGGTGACTAAACAAAGATTGGAAACAAAGAGGGCAAATAAAAATAGTTCTTCAAATTACCCTGAATTTGCCACTGAATTAAACTGTGTGTCTGCAGATTAGCTATACGTTTTCTGTAATGGAGCTGCCCAGGGCTGAAACAAAATTAGACCGATTAAGCAAGGCAAGCATTTCCTTCTTTCCCCACTCCAAACAAAATAAAGCAGGTTTTCATTTTATTTTATTTTTAAATTACAAAGTCTCATTACATAGATATAGGAGGAATTTGCAGTAGTCCCTGTGAGAAATGCTGGTGTTTCATAACAGGGGAATGATATTGGATTTATAGTAAAAGCTGGAATCAGTGCTTGGCTTTGCCATCATATATTCATTCACCTGATACTCAGCAAGTCACTAACCCTCTTTAACTTTCAGATTATTCAAATGTAAACTGGCTATTATGCAATCCATGTATTGGATATTGTATTTAAAAAATTAGTAATAAAATGAAAATAACATGCAAAAATACTTTGAAAACTCTGTAGTTCTGTAAATAGGTTTTATTCTAAAAGCTAAAAATAACGTAAGAGTTCATTAAGGAAAATCTGAAAATACAATCAACAAATCTACCCACATTTAGTCATTCTTAAACTTTGATGCATGCACTTCTAAGTTCTTTAAGCATACACTTTTTTTGTTTACAGATATGAGACCATACTTATTCTTTTGCAAATAACCTTATTAATGACATCATAGCTATATTTTTTGTTAATATATATTCATGTGCACTTACAACATTATTTGTAACAGTTGTGTGATATTTCATGGTGTAGATGTGCTATAATTCATTTAATAGTCAGATATTGCTGAACAATTCAGTTTTTTACAAGTTTTTAACTTACAAAAATGAATATATTTGAGGCTAAATCTCCGTATATTGTTGGTTATTTGCTTGTCATAAATTCTCAGAAGTGGAAATTCTGTGTCAAAGGGAATGATTGTGACGCTATTGATATTGATATATGCTTTAACATCAAGATGCAAAGTGTACATTTCTCCCCTCCCACACTTAACACTAGCCATCATTGATTTCTCTGATATTAGTAAATATATTTGTTCTAATGCACGTTCTTTGACACACCTTCATTTATCCTTTTCTGTCTTTGGACTGAAAAGTTAAATCTATTGATCCTTTTTCTATTTTATGTAATATAAGCAATTTCTCCCAGGTTGTCTTGCTTTTCACTACATAAAAGCATTTAATCCTCATGTAATCAAATGTATCTGTACTTTTCTTTGTGATTTTGCCTTTAATGTTATTCTCAGAAAGTCCTTCTCACCCCAAGATTTTAAATATATCCACCAAAATTTCTGTTTTGAATTTATTTTCTTCATTTAAATAAAATATCTGCCCTGAATTTACTTTGTCTTAAGGTATAAAGTGTAGAAATTTACTTTTCTCCTAAGTGACTCATAATTTTTTCAGCATGAACATGTCATCCCTCTGTATTGTCCTTACCCTGTTTTAGTGATCTAGAGTGAGCAGGAAGACCAGAGTCACTACAGTGTTTTTCGTGCTTTGCATCATGGCCACCTCCCTACCCCCAGAGTCTGCACAAGAGAAAAATGTGTCCAGTGGGGGAGATAGCACCTGCCTTCAATACAAATCCCATTTCATTAAACACGGTCTTGTTAGTGTCATGTAGCTTCCACCTTCTATTGATAAAAAATGAGTCATGTTCATAGTTAATATTTGTGCTTTTAATTCAACTTTGATATTATTGGAACTTTCAGTGTATTAAGGTTTAGTATCTCATATCTTTTTTTCTCTCTTTTTTTTTTTTGAGCCGGAGTCTTGCTCTGTCACCAGGCTGGAGTGCAGTGGCTCCACTCAGCTCACTGCAACCTCCGCTTCCCAGGTTCAAGCGATTCTCCTGCCTCAGCCTCCTGAGTAGCTGGGAATACAGGCATGCACCACCACGCCCAGCTAATTTTTTGTATTTTTAGTAGAGATGGAGTTTCACCATGTTGGCCAGGATGGTCTCGATCTCTTGACCTCATGATCCACCCACCTTGGCCACCCAAAGTGCTGGGATTACAGGCGTGAGCCACCGCGCCTGGCCTCTATCTCTTTATTTTTGAATTGCCATTTAAATTTAGTTTTTGTCTCTCGTGTATAGCATGTAATGCCTTTAATTTCAAAGTTATCTGAGAGTATTTCTCAATATGCAATATGAGAGTAATATGTTTGTATTTATGATTTCTGGTACGTTTGGTTTTATTTATCATCTTTTTCTTTATTAAAAATACTTTGATATTTTCTTTGTAAATTTGTCTATGTTTTGCTATTAATTGATTTGTTTTTATCCCTTGCATTTTTTGTTGATATGCAAGTCAGAAGCCCATTTCTAGTCTATCAATGTTTATATTTAAATGTTTAGAAAACATAATTATACCATTTTTCCATCAATATCGAGAATAAAACTGGACTTGTACCTGTGAAAGATAAGAAATGCAACCTGCCTTTACTTCTATCTTCTTCCACACCTTGAATCCTAGTGTAAGAATGCCTAAAAATTCAAATCGATACTATTATTCATGATTTTATATCATTTATCTTTACTTTTAGGATCATTTATTTACATTTTCACCTGCTACTTTTTTTTTATTATTATACTGTAAGTTCTAGGGTACATGTGCACAATGTGCAGGTTTGTTACATATTCATGCATGTGCCATGTTGGTGTGCTGTACCCATTAATTCATCATTTACATTAGGTGTATCTCCTAATGCTATCCCTCCCCCATCCCCCCACCCCATGACAGGCCCTGGTGTGTGATGTTCCCCTTCCTGTGTCCAAGGGTTCTCATTGTTCAATTCCCACCTATGAGTGATAACATGCAGTGTTTGGTTTTCTGACCTTGCGATAGTTTGCTGAGAATGATGGTTTCCAGCTTCATCCATGTCCCTACAAGGGACATGAACTCATCCTTTTTTATGGCTGCTTAATATTCCATGGTGTATATGTGCCACATTTTCTTAATCCAGTCTATCATTGTTGGACATTTGGGTTGGTTCCAAGTCTTTGCTTTTGTGAATAGTGTCGCAATAAACATACGTGTGCATGTGTCTTTATAGCAGCATGATTTATAATCCTTTGGGTATATACCCAGTAATGGGATGGCTGGGTCAAATGGTATTTCTAGTTTTAGATTCTTGAGGAATCGCCACACTGTCTTCCACAATGGTTGAACTAGTTTACAGTCCCACCAACAGTGTAAAAGTGTTCAGTTTCTCCACATCCTCTCCAGCACCTGTTGTTTCTTGACTTTTTAATAATCACCATTCTAACTGGTGTGAGATGGTATGTCATTGTGGTTTTGATTTGCATTTCTCTGATGGCCAGTGATGATGAGCATTTTTTCATGTGTCTGTTGGCCGCATAAATGTCTTCTTTTGAGAAGTGTCTGTTCATATCCTTTGCCCACTTTTTGATGGGGTTGTTTGATTTTTTTCTTGTAAATTTGTTTGAGTTCTTTGTAGATTCTGGATATTAGCCCTTTCTCAGATGAGTAGATTCCAAAAATTTTCTCCCATTCCGTAGGTTGCCTGTTCACTCTGATGGTAGTTTCTTTTGCTGTGCAGAAGCTCTTTAGTTTAATTAGATCCTGTTTGTCAATTTTGGCTTTTGTCGCCATTGCTTTTGGTCACCTGCTACATTTTTGTTCTTCATTTTGATTCATTGCTCAGCTGACTCAAGCACTTTGAGTAATTGTTTTTAGGAAAGGTACATGGAGGCTATGCTTCGTGTTGCTTCATGTTGGAGTGTCTGTCTGTTGCTCCCGAGTGTGAACAGTACTTTTCCTGGATATGGATTTACTGAGTCATAGTTATTTCCCTGCAAACTCTGCACATAACTGCTTGAAGCTTCATTTACATAGTACTCTTTTTTTAAGCAAAAAAGTCTCAATTGTGTATTTACTTGGTATAGTTTCAGGATACACTGAAACAGATTAAGGGGCTAAAGCCACCCAAGCCACTTCTTCATGCCTTCGTAATCTGTCAGACTTGGTTCTGTATGGTGACATTGTCAAGTGAGTTCAGATTTATGACATTTCCTTGATACCCAGAGATCTAGTAGACTGTGTGGGATCAGAGGTTCTTGTAGTAAGGGAATGGCAACTTGAGGAGAGAGTTCACCTCTTTTGGCCAATTGATCCTCCATCTACATCAGCCTTAACTCTCCAAGCCTGGGTGGAGGTGGTGGGTCCAGGTGGAGAGGGGAAGATTAGAAGGATTGGGGATTTCCTTTATCTCAGGTTAACCTAACATCATTCATCAAAGACCAATGTTTTTTTTTTTTTAACTTTTATTTTAGGTTTGGAGGTACACGTGAGATTTGCTACGTAGGTAAACTTGTGTCAGGGAGGATTTTTTTTATTTTTTACATATTATTTCATCATCCAGGTATTAAGCTCAGTACCCAAATAGTTATCTTTTCTGCTCCTCTCTCTCCTCCTGCCCTCCCCACTTAAGTAGACCCCAGTGTCTATTTCCTTCTTTGTGTTCATAAGTCCTTATGATTTAGCTACCACTGATAGGTGAGAACATTCAGTATTTGGTTGTCTGTTTCTGCACTAGTTTTCTAAGGATAAGAGCCTCCAGCTCCATCGATGTTCCCACAAAATACATGATCTCATTCTTTTTTATGGCTGCATAGTATTCCATGGTATATATGTACCACATTTTCTTTATCCAATCTGTCATTGATGGGTACCTAGGTTGATTCCATGTCTTTGCTATTGTAAATAGTGCTGCAGTGAACATTCATATGCATGTATCTTTATAGTAGAATGATTTATATTCCTCTGGGTATCTACTCAGTATTGGGATTGCTCAGTCAAATAGTTCTGCTTTTAGCTCTTCAAGGTATTGCCATAGTGCTTTTTACAGTGATTGAACTAATTTACACTCCCACCAACAATGTATATGTGTTCCTTTTTCTCTGCAACCTTGCCCGCATCTGTTATTTTTTGACTTTTTAGTAATAGCCATTCTGACTGGTGTGAAATGGTATTTCATTGTGGTTTTGATTTGCATTTCTCTAATCTGTGATATTGAGCTTTTCTTCACATGTTTGTTGGCCACAAGCATGTCTTCTTTTGAGAAATGTCTGTTCATGTCAAAGGCCAATTGTCAGTGCCCCAGTTCTGCTCAGTATCTGCCCTCTTTGTTCTCCCATCTTAGGCACAGGCTGTGAGAATTGTCTTAGGATTCATGGCTCTTGGGGTGGAATTTGAGTCCTGTGTTGGAGGCTTCAGTATGACAGAAACTTCCTGAAGTCTTCTCCTACTGAAGCTTCCTGTGTTGGAGGCTTCTCCTCCTGAAGAGCCTCCAACACAGGAGGCTTCAGTAGGACAAAAAAAAATTGTTCCTCATGAGCTACCTTGTCTCCAGCCATAAGGTAAAATGAGGCATTATTGGAGGCTCCATCAAACAGGTTCTTCTTCCTTTGATTAATGGAAGGAACCCAGTCTTTCAGGTGTTTCTCCTTTGAAGTATATCTTACTAAAACGTCTTACCTCTGAAGTTCGTTTGCAACCTCATATGCGACTCTTGCTAATGTGTATCTGTTCACTAGGTGTCTAGTTTGAGGAGATGACAAGAGCACCATTTACTCCCTATGCTCATTCCTGAAACACCTTATTTTATTGCAGTGGAAACTGAGATCTGGCCAAAGTTTGATGATTTGCCCAGGCTGGCATTAAAATACAGTTCTCTTCTACCACCCTTTTCTGTCTTCATGCTATACTCCTTGAGATGATGACCACAAGTTTAAGTTTAGTATTGCCATAAAGTTGGGGTTGGAGCTTTGCATGCAATGGAAATGTTACTAAACATCCAAAGTTTACTGTCTTATTTGCATATATTCTGGATAGCATAGTAAACAAGTAAAATACTCATGGAGCAGGAAGAATAAAATTTTAGCTATTAGTAAAAAGCATTTTGTTATACAACTTCTGAATAATTTTCTTTTGAAATTATATTTATAAGGCCCTTTGTTTTTTGGTTAAATTTACAATATATGTTAGAAGAAACCTGATTAATTTTATTTTTACTTCTTTTTGCAGCAGCAAGATTAAGAAAATTGTGCATTCAATTGTATCATCCTTTGCATTTGGGTATGTGAGACATAGAAAACACCATGTATTAAATATATCTGAGACTTGGCTGGGCACGGTGGCTCACGCCTGTAATCCAAGCACTCTGAGAGGCCGAGGCGGGTGGATCACATGAAGTCAGGAGTTCAAGACCAGCCTGGCTAACATGGTGAAACCCCATCTCTACTAAAAATACAAAAGTTAGCCAAGCATAATGGTGGGTGCCTATAATCCCAGCTACTCAGGAGGCTGAGGCAGAAGAATCGCTTGAACCGAGGAGGCATAGGTTGCAATGAGCTGAAATTGCACCATTGCACCACAGCCTTGGTGACACAGCAAGACTCCATGTAAAAAAAAAAAAAAAAAGAAAAGAAAAGAAAATATATGAGTCTCATATATATCTATACATACATATATATATATATGAGACTTAATACTTCAATGAGAAACACTGAAATAAAATAACAAAAAAGCATTTCCACTGTCCATCAGTTGCTAAGTAGCCATGTGCCCCATCTAATGTAATCTAATTTATCATGGAATTTTGGTTTAAGCTGGACATTAAGAATTGCAAATAAATGGCTTTTGCCTAAGATTAATAGTAATATATTAATATTGTATTTCTTCCATCTGCAAAAGTAACATTAATGAAAATCAAATGTTAAAATTCTATAATTATTAGTAAAGTGTTTTATTAGTACCTTATACATCAGGAATTACTCTTTAATTCTGGGAACAATTTACTTAGACTCTTCTCTACATAAGAGTAAGATTTCATACTATGATATAGATTTATGCAATATAATTGTTTCCTTTTGAATTAATAATATTTGAATTTGAGCTGCAAGTTTTTAAAAAAGTACTTCAAAGATGAATTCACCTTCATAGACTAGGCAAATAGTCTAATCAATTTATGGAGAATATATTTAGAATATGTAACAGCAAGTGGCAGGAGGTACTTTAGAGTTCAAGACTCATGTGCCCATCACTCTGCTAGAAGCACCCATAAATATGAAATCATGTGCTTGTTGAAAATGTCACTGATGAAAAATCTTGGTCTTTTAAGAGCTTATGTTACTCATGCTTTCATTTGGTTTTTATTAATAAATTCTTTAGAATTATCCAGATTAATGAGGGTTTATTTTTTATGAGAAATTGGTATAAACTTCTTATGAAATTCGCAAATTTTAAGAAGAGTTTGTAAACACACAGGTGATTTTAATTCAGTTTTACTTTTCTCTCTTGAGGTGTTGGCCTGGTGTGTTTACTGTAAAAGGCCACAATAATATCTTGTGAAGTGGTTTGGTGAGAATTTTGTTTATTAAGAACTGCTTCTATTGGGTGAAAACAGTGATTTTTCTGAGATTCTAAGGCATTACAGTTTTTCCTGCCACTGGGCAGCTTAATACTAAATAATAACATTTTGGTACCTGATCAGTGGCTTAAATATAGTATAGCTACAGGGACAAATGCCCCTTTATCTTTGCATTTATTTATTTATTTATTTGTTTATTTTAGACTATTTGGAGTTTTCCTGGTCTTACTGGATGTCACTCTCGTCCTTGCTGACCTAATTTTCACTGACAGCAAACTTTATATTCCTTTGGAGTATCGTTCTATTTCTCTAGCTATTGCCTTATTTTTTCTCATGGATGTTCTTCTTCGAGTACTTGTAGAAGGGTAAGTTTGATTATTTTTATAATGCATTAAGCTACTTTGTAGTTTTATAAGAAGCACTTTCGGAGGCTGAGGTGGGAGGATCCCAAGGTCAGGAGTTCGAGACAATCCTGGCCAACATGGTGAAACCCCGTCTCTACTAAAAGTACAAAAATTAGCTGGATGTGGTGGTGGTTGCCTGTAATCCCAGCTGCTTGGGAGGCTGAGGCAGGAGAATCGTTTGAACCTGGGAGGCAGAAGTTGCACTGAGCTGAGATCATGCCATTGCACTCTAGCCTGGGTGACAGGGTGACTCCATCTCAAAAAAAAAAAAAATTTTTAAAATAATTAACAGGAGCATTCACTACAAACTGACTTAAGAGCATTTGGGCCTTATGAGAACATTGGTGGTAGTCTGGCAGTACCCCCCCATGTCCTGTGTTTGAGGTGGCCATGGATTGATGTTCCTCTGCCTTTGGACAGGGGTGGAAAGAGTGGGAGGAACTGCATCTTGTGGTTTGAGTGACAGCTCAGCCATAGCACAATAAAACACTAGGTAGACTTTTACAGTTTTTGATCTAGGCCCTGATTCCCAGACAGCACCTGTGGATTCACCTGGAGGCTAGGAGAACTTGCCATCCTGAAGGCAAGGACACAGGCCTGGCTGTTTTTACCATGTGATGACTGTAGAGCCCCAGGGCCTTCAGTAAACTCCTGCAATACCTAAGGAGTGGTTACAGCAGGTCTTGGGCAAGACCCCGTGCTGTGCTGGCCTCAGGTCTGACCCAATGCTGTCACAGTAGTGGTGGCCACAGATATGCTTATGTCACTCAACCCCAAGCTTTAGATGCCTCAGAACAGAGAGAGAGACTCTGTTTGTTTGGGAGAAAGTAAGGGAAGAAAACAAGAGTCTCTTTTTGGTAATGCAGAGAATTATCCTGGATCTTGTCCAAGACCATTAAGGCAGTACCACTATGAGTCTGCAAGAACCAGAGTTTAGGAGGCTTGGGGTGCCCCCTAAAGCAGATAGAGATTAGATCACAGTATCCAAGTTCTTTCAAATATCTGGAAAGCCTTCCCAAGAAAGATGGGTACAAACAAGCCCTGACAGTGAAAACTACAATAAATACAGTGAAAACTACAATCAATACCTAACTCTTCAGTGCCCAGACACCAAAGAATATCTGCTAGCATCAACACTATCCAGGAAAACATGACCTCACCAAATGAACTAAATAAGGCACCAGGGGCCAATCCTGTAGAAACAGAGATATGTGACCTTTCAGACAAAGAAATCAAAATAGCTGTGTTGAGGAAGGAAACTCAAAGAAATTCAAGATAACACAGGGAAGGAATTCATAATTCTATTAGATAAGTTTAACAAAGAGACTGAAATAATTTAAAAGAATCAAGCAGAAATTCTGAAGCCAAAAAATGTAATTGGCATGCCGAAGAATGCATTAGTCTTTTAATAGCAGAATTGATAAACCAGAAGAAAGAATTAATGAGCTTGAAGACAGGCTATTTCAAAATACATAGAGGAGACAAAGGAAAGAATAAAAAACAATGACGCCTGCCTACAGGATCTAGAAAATAGCCTCAAAAGGACAAATATAAGTGGTATTGGCCTTAAAGAGGAGGTGGGGAGTGTAGAAAGTTTATTCAAAGGGATGGTAACAGAACGTCCCAAACCTACAGAAAGATATCAATATCCAAGTACAAGAAAGCTATAAAACACGAAGCAGATGTAACTCAAAGAAGACTACCTCAAGGCATTTAATAATCACAGTCCCAAAGATCAAGGATAAAAAGAGGATCTTAAAAGCAGCAAGAGAAAAGAAACCAATAATATACAATGGCGCTACAATATATCTGGCAGCAGACTCTTTAGTAGAAACGTTTCAGGCCAGGAGAGAGTGGCATGACATATTGAAAGTGCTGAAGGAAAAAAACATTTACCCTAGAACAGTGTATCCAGTGAAAATATCCTTCAAAGTGAAGGGGAAATAAAGACTTTTCCACACAAAAGCTGAGGGATTTTGTCAACACCAGACCTGTCCTAGAAGAAATGCTAAAGGGAGTATTTCAATCAGAAAGATAAGGACATTAGTGAGCAATAAGTAACAACCTGAAGGTATAAAACTCACTGGTAATAGTAGGTATACAGAAAAATGCAGAATGTTATAACACTGTAACTATGATGTATAAACTACTCTTACTCTAAGTAGAGAGACTAAACTATGAGCCAATCAAAAATATTAACTACAACTTTTCAAGACATAGATGGTATAATAAGATATAAATAGAAATAACAAAAAGTTAAAAAATAGGGAGACTAAGTTGTAGAGTTTTTATTAGTTTTCTTTTTACTTGTTTATGAAAACTTATAAGATTAAAATAATGGATTATAAGATAGTATTTACAAGCCTCATGGTAACCTCAAACCAAAAAATATAACAATGGATACACGAAAAATAAAAAACAAGAAACTAAATCATATCACCAGAGAAAATTACCTTCACTAATGAAAGACAGGAAGGAAAGAAGGAAGAGAAGACCCCAAAACAACCAGAAAACAAATAACAAAATGGCAGGAGTAAGTCCTTACTTATCAATAATAACATTGAATGTCAGTGGACTAAACTTTTCAATCAAAAGATAGAGTGGATGAATGGATGAAAGAACAAGACCCATCCAGGTGTGGTGGCTCACGCCTGTAATCCCAGCAGTTTGGGAGCCCAAGGCAGGCAGATCATGAGGTCAAGAGCTACAGACCATCCTGGCAAACATGGTGAAACCCTGTCTCTACTAAAAATACAAAAATTAGCAGGGTGTGGTGGTGCGCACCTGTAGTCCCAGCTACTCAGGAGGCTGAGGCAGGAGAATCACTTGAACCCGGGAGGCAGAGGTTGCAGTGAGCCGAGATGGTGCCACTGCACTCCAGTCTGGTGACAGAGCAAGACTCCAGCTCAAAAATAAATAAAATAAAAAAACCCATTGCTCTGTTGCCTACAGGAAACACTCTTCTCCCATAAAGACACATGTAGGCTGGAAGTGGTGGCTCGCTCCCATAATCCCAGCACTTTGGGAGGCAGAGGCGGGTGGTTTACTGGAGGTCAGGAGTTCGAGACCAGCCTGGCTAATATGGTGAAACCCTGTCTCTACTAAAAATACAAAAATTAGCTGGGTGTGGTGCCGGGCACCTGTAATTTCAGCTACTCATGAGGCCGAGGCCAGAGAATCACTTGAACCTGGGAGGCAGAGGTTGCAATGAGCTGAGATCACACCACTGCACTCTAGCCTGGGTGACAGAGTGAGATTCAGTCTCAAAAAGAATAAAAATAAGAACAAAAAACCCAAAAACCAAAACCAAAACCAAAAACATGCTAATATATCTGATAAATATTGATGCGAAAATACTCAACAAGATACTAGAAAACTGAATTCAACAATATATGGGAAAGATCATTCATCATGACAAGTGGGATGTGTCTCTGGGATGCAAGGATGGTTCAACATTTGTAAATCAATCAATGCGATACATTATATCCACACAGTAAAGGATAAAAACCATAAGATCATTTCAGTTGATGCTGAAAAAGCATTTGATAAAATTCAACATCCCTTCATGGTAAACACCCTAAAAAAACTGGGTATAGAAGTAACATACCTCAACTTAATAAAAACCGTATATGACAGACCCACAGTCATTACCGTACTGAATGGGGAAAAAATGAAAAGCTTTTCTCTGCGATCTAGAACACAGTGAGGATGCCCACTTTTACCACCGTTGTTCAACATAGTACCGGAAGTCCTAGCTAGAGCCATTATAGAAGAGAAAGAAAGGGAATAAAAAAAGAAATCCAAATTGGGATGGAAGAAGTAAAATTATCCTTGTGTTTGCAGATGATACATTTTATTTGGAAAATACTAAAGACTCCACCAAAAAAACTATTAGAATTGATAAATTCAGTAAAGTTGCAGGATACAAAATCAATATACAAAAATCAGTAGCATTTCTATATGTCAACAGTGAACCATTTGGAAAGGACATTTAAAAAGTGGTCCTATATACAATAGCCACAAATAAAATTAAATACCTAGAAATTAACCTAACCAAAGAAGTGTAAGATCTTTATAATGAAAATGATAAAACACTGATGAAAGAAATTGAAGAGGACACCAAAAAATGGAAAGAGATTCCATGTTCATGGATTGGAAGAATCAATATTGTTAAAATGTCCATACTATCCAAAGCAATTTACAGATTCAATGCACTCCCTGTCAAAATATGGATGACATTCTTCACAGAAATAGAAGAAACAATCTTAAAATTTATATGGAGCCACAAAAGACCCAGAATAGCCAAAGCTATTCTAAGCAAAAAGAACAAAGCTGGAGGAATCACATTACCTGACTTCAAATTATACTACAGAACTATATAACGAAAACACCATGGCACTGGCATAAAAACAGACACACAGACCACTGGAATAGAATAGAGAACCCAGAAACAAATCCACACACACTTACAGTGAACTCATTTTTCATAAATGTGCCAAGAACATACATTGAACAAAAGACATCTCTTCAACAAATGGTTCTGGGAAAACTGGATATACACATACAGAAGAATGCACCTAGACCCCTACCTCTCACCATATACAAAAATCAAATCAACATGAATTAAAGACTTAAATCTAAGACCTCAATGAAACTACTATACTACAAGAGAACATTGGGAAGAATCTCCAGGACATTGGTCTGAGCAAAAATTACTTGGGCTATACCTGACAAGCACAGGCAACCAAAGCAAAAATGGGCAAATGGGATCACATCAAGTTAAAAAACTGCTTCATAGCAGAGGAAACAATTAGCAAAGTGAAGAGACAGCCCACAGAATGGGAGAAAATACTTGCAAACTACCCACCTGAAAAGGGATTAATAACCAGAATATGTAAGGAGCTCAAACAACTCTCTAGGAAAAAATGTAATAATCTAATTTTTTAAATGAGGATAAGATTTGAATAGGCATTTCTCAAAACATACAGATGGTAAACAGGCATATCAAGAGATGCTTGACATGATTGATCATTAGAGAAATTCTCAGTGTAGAAAACTACCATGAGATATCATCTCACCCCAGCTAAAATGGTTTATATCCAAAAGTCAGGCAATAACAAATCCTGACAAAGATGTGAAGATAAGAGAACCCTCATACACTGTTCAGGGAAATGTAAATTAGTGGAACCAATTGGAGAACAGTTTGGGGGTTACTCAAAAAACTAAAAATAGAACTACCATATGATCCAGCAATCCCACTGCTGGGTAGATACCCACAAAAAAGGAAATCAGTATATAGAAGAGATATCTGCATTCCCTGTTTGTTGCAGCACTGTTCATAATGGCTAAGATTTGGAAGCAACCTAAGTGCCCATCAACAGATGAATGGGTAAAGAAAATATAGTACATATACACAGGAGAGTATTATTTAGCCATAAAAAACAATAAGATCCTGGCCAAGTGCACTGGCTCATGCCTCTAATCCCAGCACTTTGGGAGGCTGAGATGGGCAGATCACCTGAAGTCGGGAGATCGAGACCAGCCTGACCAACATGGAGAAACCCCATCTCTACTAAAAATACAAAAATTAGCTGGGTGTGGTGCCGGGCGCCTGTAATCCCAGCTACTCGTGAGGCTGAGGCAGGAGAATCGCTTGAACCCAGGAGGTGGAGGTTGCAGTGAGCCGAAATCACGCCATTGCACTCCAGCCTGGGCAACAAGAGTGAAACTCCATCTCAAAAAAAAAAAAAAAAAAAAAGAGATCCTGTCATTTGGAACAACATGGATGGAACTGGAGATCACTATGTTCGTTAAGTGAAATAAGCCAGGCACAGAAGGATAAACATCACATGTTCTCACTTATTATGTGGCTCTAAAAAAAAAAAAAAAAAAAATTGAACTCATAGACCTAGAGAGTAGACGGCTGGTCATCAGAGGCTGGGAATGGTAGTAGGGGCTTGGGGGTGGGGAGGTGGGGATGGTTAATGGGTACAAAAAAATAGAATGAGTAACGCCTACTATTTGATAGCACAACAGATTGACCATAGTCAACAATAACTTGATTGTATATTTTTAAATGACTGAAAGAGTGTAATTGGATTGTTTGTAACATGAATGATAAATGCTTGAGGGGATAGATACCCCATTGTCCACAATGAGTGTGATTATTACGCATTTAGTTATATCTCTTATTATGTTTGAATTGCCATGCTGGTGTTTTAGTCACATATAAGTGTCAAATGATGAATATAATTTTATTGTTTGAAAACTTCCCATGAATGTTATATTTTTCCCTTAGTCTACTCTAGAAAATACATTTTAAATAATTCTTGATAGTAGAATTCTTAATGGGGATGAGTCAATAGTTTGTGGTCTTTAAATATTCCTATCTCTTCTTGCAGGGGGGAATGAACTTATTTTTTTGTTTTATATTACAGGAGACAGCAGTATTTTTCTGACTTATTTAACATTTTAGATACTGCCATTATTGTGATTCTTCTGCTGGTTGATGTCGTTTACATTTTTTTTTGACATTAAGTTGCTTAGGAATATTCCCAGGTATGAAACATAAGACTTACCTCTCTTAAAGTTTTTCATTAATTTTAGCATTTTCTGTGCCTTTTATTCTATATAATCTTTTCAACTTCAAATGTTCTCATTCTATACCAAATACATTGCTTTAAAATGAAATGTTTAGGTAAATTCCCACATACTTTGAAACTAAAAGATTGTGATATTTAGGGACCGGTGAAGAGTATACAGGCTAAGTACCATTAATGGAATAAAGAAGATGCAGTACCCCAAAGAAGGACTTTTACTCTTGTACTAACTTTAACTTCTCTACATTTTGAAGTTCTCGTCAAATTCCCATTTGTATCATTTTTTGGCCTTTTGGCTAAGATCAAGCATAATATTATTATCAGTTTAATATCTGCTATATCAAAAAAATTTATATTGAAAACAATTCCCCTCTGTGCTTCAACTACAAATCCCTTACACATAATGTTCTGTCTGGATTTTTCCTACAGCCAAGAGGGAATTTATTTGAGCATACGCAAAATTAGAGTGACTTCAATCATGAGTTTCTAAAAAATAGCAAACAGAACAGAAACTAGGAGATAACACGTGGCAACACAATAGTAGAGTTTTGCAGTATAGTTGTGGTAGAAACAAAGAAAGCTTAGGCAAAGTTAGAAGTGTTAGGGATTGGGAAACTAAAGAGTATATGAAGCCCTGGTGACTCTTTTTTTACTGTGACAATGAGGAAAATGAAAGAGCAAATGTATACTGGGATGTAGACTGTGGCTTCCTAAGCTTGTTCATGGGTCAAATAGCTGGTTTCTTTTTGTACCCTAGCTTCCCTGGACTACAGCTCAGGCCCTAACTAAAAGCATGTTAAGTGATAGGCTTTTGGAGTTATTTGAAAATAACCTCAGCCAATGTGGTCCTCTGATTAGAAACGTCAGCATCACTTGACAGTTTGCTAGAAATATAAGAAGAAAAATACCTTAGGCCCCACCCTGGACCCACTGAATCAGTATCTCTGGGACCCAGCAATCTGCAGCTTAACAAGCTTTTCCAGGTGGCTCTTATTGATGTGTGCCCAAATCAGAGAAGCACCAGTCCGGACCATCAGTTCTCTGCTTTGGTGGTTCTGATGGTAGGGGAGATTCCAGCTAGCACACTTCAGAAGTATCTCAATCTGTTGCCTCCCTGATGTGTAGTAGCAGCTGTAGTGAACATCTGTTACTCATGGGAATAACAAAGATGAACAAGAATAATCGATTTGTTTTGATGTGGAAAAATTGAAAATGCTAGTCTTAAATCCCAAAATTAAATTTACAGATGCTAAGAGTCTATTGTATCACTATTTCTCTAGACCAGAATTTCTCAGCCTCAGCATTACTGACATTTTGGGCCAGATCATTGTCATAAGAGGGTGGTGAGCAGTTATATTAATTGTAGGGTGTTTAGCAAAATCCCTGGCCTCTATTCACTAGATGTAAGTAACACACAGACACACACACGCACGCACGCCAGTGGTGAAAACCTAAATGCCTCCAGACATTGCCAAATATCCCCCAGGTAGGTAATTGGGGAGAGGAGGGAAAATTGCCTCTGGTTAACAACTGCTGCTCTAGACATAGTTTATATTGATAAAATTCTGTTTCTGAAGCAAAAATGGATCTTTTAAATTTATTCTTAGATGGACACCTTTACTTCGACTTCTACGACTTATTATTCTGTTAAGAATTTTTCATCTGTTTCATCAAAAAAGACAACTTGAAAAGCTGTTAAGAAGGCGGGTAAGTGGGCAAAACATGCTTATGATTCGCAAAAATATTTTGTGTTTTGGGACCCATTGACAAGGGTTGATATCTATACTATATAATGTTTTTTATTTTTATGTTGATGAGTGTTTCACAAACTAATGATGATTTTAAACTGTCAGGTTTCAGAAAACAAAAGGCGATACACAAGGGATGGATTTGACCTAGACCTCACTTACGTTACAGGTTTGTGACACTTAACCGTTGATTTACTTGTATTACTTCACTTTTTCTTGTAATTGTATTTTTTTGCCTCATCTAAGACACATTCATTCAAAATATTCTTTATTCATGAGGATATATGCTACTGTGATAGTGTGACATATTTGTGGTTTAGCCCTGGCAATGGAAGATCTGCATGTCTTCTCCATTCAGGACTACTCAGTTGCAGCATAGGAACTCGAATGGATTTTCAGCTGACTCCATTTGAGTTTCAATTTATTAACCTCTAGTAGTTATTTCTGAGTCCCAAGGATCCCACAGAGACCTCTTCTTATCCTAGAATCCCAGAGAATGAGGTCAGTGCTTTGTAGATCTCAGGTTTTCTGAGTCAGAGGGCTGCAAAGCACCTTGGGAGTTCCCACCATCACTGGTGCCCAGAAATCTTGGATTTTCTGTGGTATTTAAGATAAGAAATAAATTCGAAGAACAGGGGGAACTTCAGACTGAGGCCATCATAAATACATGGCATACAGTTAGAACTAGTGGAGACTTAAGAACTCCATGGCAGTTTAATGGTCATTGTGTTGTATAATTTGTTATTTGATTATCCTGAGTATTAGCTCTTTTCTGTCAACCTCAATCTTAAAAGGTTTTTTTCTGTGAAAATGGAGTCTGATCATGTATAAGTTAATTTTTTTGTATGTTATATGAAATCTATAATAATGTTTGTAATAGTGATGATTTTGACTTTTAGAACGTATTATTGCTATGTCATTTCCATCTTCTGGAAGGCAGTCTTTCTATAGAAATCCAATCGAGGTAAGGGTCTTTATCTGACAAATACTCATTTCTTGGTGAATGTAGACTGTGTAGTCATAAGTTTAATACTGACCCAGATATGGCAGTATTCTTTGAAAAATGTACTCTTTCAAGGAAAAAAATCATAATGGATTGATACCAGTTACAATTGTGCCAGTGGTTACAAACCACCCCAAAACTTACTGGCTTATAACAGCAACTATTTATTTGGCTCATGATACTGTGGTTTGTGAATTTGGTATGGGCTTAACTGTCCAATTTAGGTGCTTGCAGAAAGGATTTCCTGTCTCAACTAAGCTCATTCATGTATCTGTGGGCAGCTACTGGGTCATCTGAGGACTGGCTAGTCTAAAATGACTTGGCTGCCTTCGACTGACAGAGCCACTGCATGCTAAATGCACCCCCCAAGGCCCAAGGCCCATCCCATCTGGCACCCACTGCTGCCAACAGCCCCACCCCCTTCACTAGCAGAGCCCCCATTTGCCGCATGCACTTCTAAGGCACTGAGGACTGGCCTGCCTGGTGCCTGCCCTGCTGTTGGCAGTACCCCACAACTAGCAAAGCCACTGCAGCTAGCATGCATATGCCTAAGGCCTGAGAACTAATCTGAATGATGGCTCTCACACCAAGAAAAGCCATACCACTGTCTCCACAAACACTCACCATCAGGCCACTGAGGCACTCACAGACACCACTGAATGCTGATTACAGCCAAAAAAGTCACCTGAAGACTATATTACTGTACCCACCCAGATCCAAAGTCAAAGCACCCTACTCAATGAACACTATAGGAGACAACTATTGGAAAAAGTATTTCTCTGTGAAAACTCCCTAACATTGGAAGAGGCAACTGTTCCCCCAGATGTGCAAAAATCAGTTTAGGGCCACAAGAAACGTGAAAAGCAAGGAAACATTACACCTCCAAAGAAACACCATAATTCCCCATTAACAGACCCTAAATTTAAAGAGTATATCAAATGGCTAAGAAGGAATTCAAAATAATGATCTTAACGAAACTATGAGATACAGAGAATACAGATAGACAAATCAATGAAATTAGAAAAACAATTTATGATCTTATGAGAAATTCAACAAGGATATATATATCATTAAAAACCAGACACAGATTGTGGAGCTGAAGAATTTAAGGAATAAAATAAAAATACAATCAAGAGTCCAGGTGAAGTGGTTCACACCTGTTATCCCAGCACTTTGGGAGGCCAAGGCAGTGGATCACTTGAGGCCAGCAGTTCAAGACAAGCCTGATTAACATGGCGAAATCCTGTCTCTAAAAAATACAAAAATTAGTTGGGTTTGGTGGTGCATGCCTGCCATCCAAGCTACTTGGGAGGCTGAGACACAAGAATTGCTTGAATCCAGGAGGTGGAGGTTGCAGTGAGCCAAGATTGTGCCACTGCACTCCAGCCTGGGTGGCAGAGTGATACCCTGTCTCAAAAAAAAAAAAAAAAAAACAATAAAGAGCTTTAAAAACAGACGTGGGAGAGATATGGCCAAAATCTAGGAAGCTCAAAGGTTCTCAAATAGATTCAACCCACAAAGGTCTTCTCTGAGGTGCATAGTAGTCAAAAGTCAAAAAGAGGGAATATTCATCAGGTGAGGTGTCTCACACCTGTAATCCCAGCACTTTGGGAGGCTGAGGCTGGTGGATCACTTGAGGCCAGGAGTTCAAGGTGAGCATGGCCAACATGAAGAAACCGCATTTCTACTAATAATACAAAAAAATTACCTGGGTGTGGTGGTGTGAACCTGTAGTTCCAGTTACTTGGGAGGCTGAATCACGAGAATTGCTTAAACCCAAGAGGTGGAGGTTGCAGTGGGCCAAGATCACACCACTGCACTACTGCCTGGGTGACAGAGCAAGACTGTATCCAAAAAAAAAAAAAAAAAAAAAAGGAAATGTTAAAAACAGCAAGAAAAAAGCATCAAGTCACATATAAGGGAAACTCCATTTGATTAGCAGTGGATTTCCCAGTGGAAACTTTACAGGTCAGTAGACAATAAGATGGGATGATATATCCAAAGTACTGAAGGAAAAAAAAAAAACAACTGTCAACCAAGAATACTATACCTAGTAGAGCTATCCCCTAGAAATGAGGGAGAAATAAAGTATTTCCTATACAAGCAAAAACTGAAGGAATTCATTCCCACTAGACTGAACTTACAAGGACTGCTTAAGGTGGTTCTACATCTGGAAGCAAGAGGATGATTACCATTGTCAAAACACACAAACGTGTAAAACTCACCTGTAGTGCAGATATACACATGAGAAAGAGAAAAGAATCAAACTTTGTCACTACAGAAAGTGACCAAATCACAAAGATTTAAAAAAAAAAAGGTGAAGAAAAGAACAAAGGATATACAAAACAACCAGAAAAAAATGAACAAAATGACAGGATAAAACCTAATCTATTAATAGTAACCTTGAATGTAATGTAAACAGATCAAATTCCCAATTAAAAGATACAGAGTTGCCTGCCAAGATTTAAAAAAAAAAAAAAAAAAGACCAAACTGTATGCTGCCTACAAGAAACTAACTTCACCTGTAAAGGATCATACAGACTGGAAGTGAAGGGATAGAAGAAGATATTCCAGGCAAACAGAAAACAAAAGCGAGCAGAGGTAGCCATACTTATCAGATAAAAACAGACTTTAAGTCCAACTGTATGAAGAGACAAAGAAGGTCATTGTATAATAATAAAGAGATCAACTTAGCAATAAGATAGAATAATTGTAAATATGTATGTACCCTACACTAGAGCACTCAGATAAACAAGGCAAATATTTTTAGGTCTAAAGGGAAAGATAGACTCCAATGCAGTAACAGTTGGGGCCTTTAGCACCCCACTCTTAACCACTGGACAGATCATCTAGACAGAAAATCAACAAAGAAATATCAGATTTAAGCTTACAGATAGGAATAAGTTCTGGTGTTCTGTAGTGCTGTAGGGTGACTACAGTTAACTATAATTTATTGTATATTTTTAAATAGAGAGGATGTTAAGTGTTCCCAACACAAAGAATGATAAATATTTGAGGTGATAGATATGCTGATTATCCTGATTTGATCATTACACATTGTATACAAGTATTGAGATATCCGTCTCTACCTTATAAATATGAACAAGTATTATGTGTCAATTAAAAATATTTTTAAAGAATGACGGAAACAGATTTTTTAAATGAAAGGAAAGAATATTACCTGACTTGGCTGAATGGCCCCATGTGGTCTCTCGTTCTCCAGTAGGCTACTTCAGGCCTGTTCACATGATGGCAGAGGCAAGAGTCTGAGGAGCGGCAACAAAACAATGCAAATCCTCTTCAGGCCCAGGCTCAAAATTATATATTAATTCTACCCCATTTTATTGGACAATGCAAATTACACTACCAGTCTGGATTCAAGGAGTAGAAAATAAACTCCAACTCTTGATGGAAGGAATTATAAAGAATTGTGGCCGTTTTTGATAGTCTACCATAGGGAAGAAAGATGGGGATGCCATAACCCAAAATGTGTTTTCTTAGGTTGAGATCCTAAATTATAGTCGGGGCATATTGCTTTAGGCTCTGTGGATGACTAAATTAATTTCAAACATATAATGCTGTTTACTGTGAAATGCCAGCTTGAAAGGATCATTGTTTAATTTTATGTAATTTACAATACTTATTATACCTCAATAAAAGTATAACTATCTAGGGCTGGTATCAGTTGCCGAGAGGTGGAAGGAGTACCTCTCTGCAGTGTGTTAGCTCAGTTCTGAACAGGACAGGGCTGCAAGTTTAGCTACTTCCCAGAAAATGTCCTGGATACCTGGCCTGAGTCATCATCCCATGACTAGAGAACGTGGATGGATTGTTTTATCAAGAAACTAGTGATAAACCAAGGGCTATAGGAATTAAGAACTAGGGCTAAAAAAGAAATGTTTAGAGTGATGCAAGATGGCCAATTAGAAGCAGCTGCAGTCTGCAGTGCTCACGAAGAATGAAAAGGGGCGAGGAAATTCAGCACCTTCAACTGAGATAACCAGGTTCTCACATTGGGACTGACTGGATGAACAGGTTGACCAATGGAGAATGAAGACAAGCAGGCAGGGAGTGCGATGGCCCAGCCGGGGGCGGCACGGAGCCAAAGGAACCCCCACTCCCAGCCAAGGGAAGCTGTGAGTGAGTGTGCAGTCCTGCCCGGGAAACCGTGTTTCTCTCATGGATCTTTGCAAGCCGTGGATCAAGAGATCCCCTTGTGAGCCCATGCCACCAGGGCTGTGGGTCTGATACACAGACCTGTATGGAGTCTGGGCACATCAGCTGCTCAGGCACACACAGAAACCCAGGAGTTTTACACACTCTAGCCCCGGGGATCTTCAGCACAGTGGGAAATCTGTCCATACGTATCTCTGGAAAGGGGGCTGAATCCAGGGAGCCAGGCAGCATCATTCTGCAGGCCCCATTTCCTTGACACCTCACAAGTTAAGACCCACTGGCTTGGAATCCTAGCCTGCCAACAGCAGCAGGTTGGAATCACCTCAGATGGGTCTGAGTTCCCGGGGAGGTGGGGAGAGGCAGCCAGCATCACTGTGGTTCATAGACTCAGCCACTCCAGCCTGCCAGCTATGGAGAATACAGACAGTCTGGACAAGGAAGAGTTCCCCACGACACAGCACAGCTGGCTTGCCAGATCATGACCAGACTACCTCTTTAAGCAGGACCCCAATCCATTCCTCTTCACTGGGCAGGAATCCCTGTAGGGGCTTTAACCACTCCAGCAACAGTTCTATGGACAGAGCTTTGATCTCTCCCTGAAATGGAGCTCCTGGTGGGAGGGGCAGCTGCCACCTCTGCAGTTTGGTCAACTCAGCCACTCCAACCTGCTGGCTTTGGAGAATACAGGTGGTCCGGAGGAGGAAGGATCCCTCACAGTGCAGCACACCTGCTCTACCCCAAAGCAGCCAGACTGTTTTTTTGGCTGGGTCCCTGATCCCATGCCTCCTGACTGGGTGAGAATGCCCAACAGGGGTCTCCAGCCACCTCTTGCAGGTATGTGCGGGCTGGCTACAGGTCAGTATCCCCCTGGGATGGAGCTTCCAAAGGAAGGAGCTGGCTGCCATCTTTGCTGTTTCTCAGGCTTCACTGGTAATATCTCCTTCAGAGTCTATGAGGAACCTAAATTTACAAGAAAAACACAACCCCATTAAAAAGTGGGCAGAGGATCTGAACAGACACTTCCCAAAAGAGACATGCATGCAGTCAACAAAAATATGAAAAAAAACTCAACATCACTGATCATTAAAGAAATGCAAACAAAACCACAATGAGATACCATCTCATGCCAGTCAGAATGGCTACTATTAAAAAGCCAAAAAATAACAGATGCTGGGAAGGTTGCAGAGAAAAAGAAATGCTGTTGGTGGGTGTGTAAATTAGTTCAAGCCATGTGGAAGACAGTGTGGCAATTCCTCAAAGACCTAGAGGCAGAAATACCATCAGACCCAGCAATCCCATTATGGGGTATATACCCAAAGGAATATAAATCATTGTCTTATAAAAATACATGCATGCACACATATGTTCATTGCAGCAGTATTCACAAGAGCAAAGACATGGAATCAACCTAAATGCCAGTCGATGATAGATTAGATAAAGAAAATATGGTACATAGAGCGGGACATCTGGCTTCTGAGCGGGAACCTTTGTAGTGCCAGTGATGAAAGAGAGAATTAAATATGGGTGATGCTGAGAAAGGCAAGAAAATTTTTGTTCAGAAGCGTGCCCAGTGCCACACCGTGGAAAAGGGAAGCAAGCACAAGACTGAGCCTAATCTCCATGGTCTCTTCAGGTGGAAGACAGGTCAGGCCATTGGATTATCTTAACATAGAGATTGATAAGAACAAAGCCATCACCTGGGGGGAGGATACACCTGAAGTATATAAAACTATTTATCCTTGCCTCCCCCACTATGCAGATTCAGAGTGTTCATCTTTTTGACTTATTATTTCCTCTTAACAGAGATAGCCAGTTTAATAAATGGATGACTTTGATACCTTCATTTTATTTTTCTCAATATTAAGCCAGTAAACATTGCTCTGAGGGTACCATACTAATCAGTTTTAAAATTTTGTGTCATTTTTGTTGTTGCACAGAGATATATACGTATGTGTGTGTATGTTTCAGAAATATGTATTTACTGAAAGTTGGATTCATATAGTGGTATTGATTGTATTTTAAATTATAACTACTATTTGTTTTTCATTTTAAAGGTTATACATATATACATATATATATATATACACACACACTTATAGGTACACATATATCTTCATTTAAAAAAATAAAGAGAACAAATGAGCCAAAAAAGTCTCCATATTGTTACCAGTTATTTAAAATTTGATATGTTTATCTTTTTCTATCACACATACACACAATCATACTATATACTTTTTGCATTTATTTGTTTACATGGTGCTTAGATAGACTGTAATATGCAGATCACTCTCTAAAGATGTATCTATTCAGAATTAAATTTAAATAAGAACGAATATGAATTAGATTTAAACAAGAACCATATTAACTGTGAATTAATGATTTAGAACAAATTACTTAAAGTTAGTTAACCAGCTAATTTACTTATCTGATAGCTTTAAACAGTGTGTATTTACAATAGAGACTCATCTGAGTAGGCAAACATACTTGTGGACTATTTGAAAAATCACAGTGGATTAGAACTTGAAATTTGCATACCCTCTTATTCCCTGAATCTCCCCTAGAAGATGCTAGTGAGAGACAAACTAATAAATGTAATAACCATTTTAGGTTCCCCCTAGGAAATAGCTTATGTTGGTGCCATGTAAATATGTAAGATATGTGTTTGTCTTTTTTAGGAAGTTGTGCGGTTTCTAGATAAGAAACACCGAAACCACTATCGAGTCTACAATCTATGCAGTATGTACATTACTCATATATTGGGCTTGATTTTTTGAAAATATTTTAACTAAAAATCTTAAACTTGAAATCAGTCAGATGGTGGTTTTCACCAAGGAAGTAAATGAGTGGATGGCTCAAGATCTTGAAAACATCGTAGCGATTCACTGTAAAGGAGGCACAGGTAATAGCATTTTCCTTTTTATTTCTCCATTTCTAAAGATATGTAAATATACATAAAGTACAAGAACAAGATACGTATTGCTATTAATATGTATTAATAATTGTTAGCATTTTTAAATATTAGCTCCAAGACTGAAAGAATGGAAGGAGAAAGGAAAGAGGAGAGGAGGAAGGGTAGGAGATAGGGAGAGGATAAGGAAGGGAAGAAAGTAGGAAAAAAGAACTAAGGAAGGTTGAGCATATTTTCCCTTGTTTTACTAGTATTTGGATTTCTTTATTTTTGGTTTGCCAGTTTATATCTCTCAAAATACAAACAGTCTTTAATTTTAGAATATCAGAGTACTTTTATTTAAGGCTGATCTTTTTTATTTTTAAATTAACAAATAAAGAACCAATATATTTATGGTGTACAACATGATGTTTTGATATACGTAAACATTGTGAAATGGCTAAATCAAGCTAATTAACATATGCATTACTCCACATATTTTTGTGTGAGAACATTTAAAATCTACTGTCTCAGCAATTTTCAAGTATACATGATTATTAACTGTGGTCACTATGTTGTACAATAAATTTCCTGAACTTATTCTTCCTGTCTAACTGAAATTTTGCATCCTTTAATCAACATCTCAGGCTGGGCACAGTGGCTCACACCTGTAATCCCAGCACTTTGGGAGGTTGAGGCAGGTGGATCACATGGTGAAGCCCCATCTCTACTAAAAATTACAAAACATTAGCCAGGTGTGGTGGCATGCACCTGTAATCCCAGCTACTCGGGAGGCTGAGGCAGAAGAATCGCTTGAACCTGGGAGGCAGAGGTTGCAGTGAGCTGAGATCGCACCATTGCACTCCAGCCCGAGCAACAAGAACAAAACTCCATCTAAAAAAATAACAATAATCATAAAGTAAAAACCAACATCTTCACAATCCCCCAAGTTTTGTCTCCCCAGCCCCTGGTAACCACCATTCTACTCTCTGCTTCTATGAATTTGACTTTTTTAGATTCCACAAATAAGTGAGACATGCAGTATTTGTCTTTCTACGCCTGGCTTATTTCACTTAGCATAATGTTCTCCAGGTTCGTCCATATTATCTCGAGTGACAGGATCTCCCCTAAGGCTGAATAGTGTGCCTTTAATTATATGTACCATATATTATTTATCCATTTATCCACTGATGACATTTAGATCGACTCCATAGCTTGGGTATTATGAATAATGCTGCAGTGAACATGGGAGTGCAGATTTCATTTCCTTTGGATATATACCCAGAAGTGGAATCTCCAAATCATATGGTAGTTCTATTTTTGGTTTTTTGAGGAATCTCAGTGCTGTTTTCCACAATAACTACTAATTTACATTGACACCAACAGTGTACAAGGGGGTTCCCTTTTCTCTTCATCCTCACCAACTCTTCTTTTGTCTTTTTGTTAATGACCATCCTAACAGGTGTGAGGATATCTCTTTGTGGTTTTAATTTGCTTTTCCCTGATGATTAATGATGTTTAGCATTTTCTCATTATACCTCTTGGCCATTTGTGTGTCTTCTGTTGAGAAATATCTTTTCAGGTTCTTTGCCCATTTTCTAGAGAAGTAACTTATTCTCTTGCTATTGTGTTGTCTGAATTCCTTTTTTAAAAAATCTGTTAACCTATTATCGAATGTATGCTTTGTAGATATTTCTCCCATTCTGTAGGTTGTCTCTTTACTCTATAAATATTTCCTTTGCTGTGCAAAAGCGTTTTAGTTTGATACAGTATCATTTGTCTACTTTTTCTTTCGTTGCCTATGCTTTTCAGTCATATCCAAAAACATCTTGGCCCAGACCAATGTCAAGAAGATTTTCACCTATCTTTTCTTCTAGTAGTTTTCCAATTTCATGTTTCACAGTTAAGCATTTACTTTGAGATGATTTTTGTATATTGGGTGAGATAGGTTGCAATTTCATTTTTCTGCAAGTGGATATTCAGTTTCCCCAGTATTGTTCATTGAAGAGACTGTCCTTTCCCCATCTTGGATTCTTGGCACCTTTGTTGAATATCAGCTGAGTATAAATGCATGGATTTTTTCTCGGCTTTGTATTCTGTTCCATTGGTCTATATGTCTGTTTTTGTTCCAGTAATATTTAAGGTTGTTCTTAAACTTTGTGAGAACATTTTAGATTAAGGGAGCCAACAGAGATGCTATATCAAAAATTATACTGGAATTTTTATAGTGTAATGATACGAAGAAGTTGACATTGGTGGGGTGAAAATGGGGAAAAAAAGCCATTTGTAAATCCAACCAATTTAAGTTTAGTTAGATTTTCTCTCATTCAGGTTTAGGCTTTAAATAATCATCTAAGCATATTTCACAAATTTTGACAAACATAAATAATTACATTTTTAGTGGGCTGTAAATCAATTTTTATATCAAATTCCAGGAAAACATAGCACCATCAACTGACTTATATAATTCAGTAAAATCAAGTTTTAGTCTTATTGACTAGTTTCAAGCCCATCAGTTAAAATACAGGTTCTGTGTTTAGCTGTATATTAGTTAATATACAGGTTCTGGGTTTAGCTCTACAGGTTGGAATATTGTATATAAACTGGCAATTTACAGTACCATAGTTAAGAATATAGAGGTTGAATCATTTGAAATTGCCAGTTTTTAACCATCTTTTGCTTTAAAAATGGCCATTTCACATTGTCCAACCTAAAATGTTATTATTAAAGAAGTCAGCATCAGTTTTCTATTAACTAATGCTAATTCCTTGCTTGAAGGAAAACAATCATTTCAAATTTGACTTTTTTTCTTTTTTGCTGAGAGGGGGTTTACATTATTCTGTGTTCACATAATATTTTGTTGATTTTGTTAGAGGTTGTTTAGAGGGCTAATATTCAGCTGGTATGTACGAGAGCAGCCTCTTTTTTATGTGTTCATTCATATTAGTCTTGCTATCTTCTGGTTGGTTGCTGCCTGCAGGTTACCAGTAGTATCATGATAGTAAAAATATTTTATATTGATTTATAGGAGTTCTTTAAAGAATCTGAATGCCAATTTTTCTTAGTATTATAATTATATTCTCCCCACATGTTGCCTTTTAAATTTGATTGTGATTTATTTTGTTGTACAAAAGTTTGTAAATTTTTGTTTTGTTTTGAGACATGATCTCACTGTGTCACTCAGGCTGGAGTGCAGTGGCACGATCTCGGCTCATTGCAGCCTGAACCTCCCGGGGTTCAAGCGATCCTCCCATCTCAGCCGCTCTGAGTAAGTGGGACTACAGGTGAGCGTCACCATGCCTGGCTAATTTTTGTATTTTTTTATAGAGACAGGGTCTCACTGTGTTGTCCAAACTGGTCTCGAACTCCTAGACTCAAGTGATCCACCCACCTCAGCTTCCCAAAGTGCCGGGATTACAGGCATGAGCCATCATGCCTGGAGAGAAGTTTGTAATTTTGAATATAGTAAAATTTGTTTTTCTATGTGTGTGTATATATTTCACGCTTTTCTGTCATGTTTATGAAATTCACCCCCCTATACTGATGTAGTAAAGATATTCCACATTTCTTCAAAAATATTCAAGTTCCATTTTCAATATTTGGGTCTTTAATCTAATTGGAAGTTGGGGGAAGTGTTTTTTTCATATAGATAGCCAATTGTCCTAACACCATCAATTGCGTGCTGTTTTGTTCTCCATTAATTTGTAATCCCTCTCAGTAATATACCAAGTTTCTATAAATATTCAAAACTGCTCCTAAGTTCTCTCTACCACACTTTTGTAATTATTGTAGCTTTATAATGTGGTTTGATAAAGGCATAATTGTCTTGCTCTTCTTGGAACTTTATTGTTACATTCAATTTTAAAATCATTTTGTGAAGCGCCATAATAAAACATTTTTAGGATTTTTATTGGAACTACATTGAATTTATAGATTAACTTGAGAGAAGTGACAACTTTGCGATATTGAGTTGTACATGTGAGTCATCTTGTTCATTCTTTAATAATATTTTATACTTTTTTAATCATGTCTTTGCACATCTTTTCAAATATTCATTCTTGCACAAATTGTGACTGAAAATGGAATCTCTTTCTTTCTATTACATTTGGGTTGTTTCCAATTTTTATTGTGATAAATTATGTTTTTTGTTTTTTTGTTTTGAGATTAAGTCTCACTCTGTCACCCAGGCTGGAGTGCAGTGACATGATCTCAGTTCATTGCAACCTCCGCCTCCTGGGTTCAAGCAATTCTCATGCCTGAGCCTCCAGAGTAGCTGGGATTACAGGCGTCCACCACCACACCCAGCTAATTTTGTATTTTTAGTAGAGATGGGGTTTTGCCATGTTGTCCAGGCTGGTCTCAAATTCCTGACCTCAAGTGATGTGCCTGCCTCTGCCTCCCAAATTGCTGGGATTACAGGCATGAGCCACCATGCCTAGCCCAATAATACTGCTTTTAAAAATACACGTTTCTTGTTGCACATGTGGCCACATTTTTGTTGAATGTATACCTCAGACTAAAATTGTTCTGTCTTAGGGTAATGAATCTTGAACTTTATTTGATAATGTCACCTGTTTTCTAAAACAGTTGTACCAATTTTTACTCCACTGGTGTTGTAGACTTCAAGCATTCCATATCTTCCCCAATACTTGCAATTCTGAGTATTTTTATCTTTAGCCTTTGGGTGTTTGTGTGATGGCATCTTGTGGTGGTGATCATTTGCATTTCTGTAATTAATAAGATTGAGGAAGTTTTTTTAAGATTAAGTATCTGGATATCCTTTTTTGTAAAGTAACTTTTTAATTTTCTTAACCACTTTTCTCCTGGATTATTCATCTTTTTTCTCCTGATTGTAGTTCTTTGTGTATTCTGATTTCAATTCTGTTATTGGTCATAAATGTATTTCAAGAAAGCTTTTCTGCTCTGTGATTTGCCTTTTCTGTCTCTCAGGAGTAGCTTTTGGTTAACAGAAGTTCTTAGTTGTATTACCATCATATGTATAATGCTTTCCCTTTATAAAGTTTGTGTTTTTGTGTCCTGATTAAGAAAATTTTCCTTGAGTTTAAAGGACATTTTACTACTGTATTTTCTTCGGGAAGGTTCATTCCTTTTAAAATTGATCTATGTGTGTGGTGTGAGGAAGGCGTCAGGTTTCATCTTTTTTCGTGTATGGCTATCCAGTTATTCCAGCACACTGGTTCAGAAGATTTTCATTTGTTTACTAACCTGAGGAACATGAATCTGTTTCTGACCTTTCTCTTCTGTTCATTGATTTTTCATCTGTGTGCCAATAGCACAACTATCTTACTGTAGCTTTCTAATATATCCTCATCATCTTCTTCTTATTCTTCACAATTGTTTGGGTATTTTAGGTCATCTATATTTCCATATAAATTTGAGAATCAACTAGTCAAGTTACACACACTGGGTAGAAATTTGTTTGGAATTGCATTGAATTTATAGACTGGGGAGAATTGAATCTTTACAATATTGACTCATCCAACCCATGAACAGAGGTATTCTCTCATTTAATTAGGTCCTCTTCAATTTCTCTTTACAATGCTTTCTCATTTTCTGTATAGAAAGCTTGCATATTTTTGGTGAGATTTATTCTTAGATTTTTTTTGTGGTTATTTAAATGATATCCCTTTAAAATGTTTATTTTCTAAATGTTTTTTGTTGTTTTAAATGCACTTCATTTTATTTATTAATCTTGCAGTTAGCAACTTTCCTAAACTCACTTTTTTTTTTTTTTGAAGCAGTCTCATTCTGTCACCCAGGCTGGAATGCAGTGGCATGATCATGGCTCACTACAGCCTCAACCTCCCTGGGCTCAGGTGATCCTCCTATATCAGCCTCTTGAGTAGCTAGCACTGCAGGCAGGTGCCACCATGCCCAGCTAATTTTTTCATTTTTTTGTAGAGATGGGGTTTCGCTATGTTGCCCAGGTTGGTCTCAAACTTCTGTGCTCAAGTGATCTGCCAGCCTCAGCCTCCCAAAGTGCTAGGACTGCAGGCCTGAGCCACCGTGCCCAGCTTAAACTCACTTATTAGTTCTACTAATTTATCTATAGATTCTTTTGGATTTTATGGTACATGATTACATCATATGAAAATAATAAATTATACTTTTTCCATTTCCGTCATTCATCTCCCCTATCACTGGCTAGAACATTCAGTACAGTGTAGAATTAGAAGTGGCAATAGCAGCCATCAACATACAGTTCCATTATCAAAGGAAAAGCTTTCAACATCTCTCCAAATGCTTTGCGAGTGTGTGTGTGTGTGTGTGTGTGTGTGTGTATTAGTGACCATTTATCAATTAAGAAATTCCTTGGCTGGGCGCCTTGGCTTACACCTGTAATCCCAGCACTTTGGGAGGCCCAGTGGGGGCAGATCACTTGAGGCCAGGAGTTTAAGACCAGCCTAGGCAACATGGTGAAACCCTGTCTCTACTAAAAAATACAAAAATTTGCCAGGTGTGGTGGCACATGCCTGTAATGCCAGCTACTCCGGCTGAGGCACGAGAATCACTTGAAACCAGGAGGCAGAGGTTCCAGTGAGCCAAGATCGCACCACTGCTCTCCAGCCTGGATGACAGAGTAAGACTCTGTCTCAAAAAATGAAACAAAAAAAAAAAAAAAGAAAGAAGGAAAAAAGAAATTCGTTTAGCTTGCTAAGAGTTTTTTTAAATCATGAATGGATGTTGAATTCTTAAAGATTTTTCTGAATCTTTGAGATGATAATTTTTCTACTTTATCCTATAAATAAATGTGGTTAATTACATTGATTAAATGGTAAACCAACATGTTTCTGGAATAAATGTAATTTAGCTGTGCTGTATTATTTTGTTAAATACTTATTAAATTATTTTATTATTAAGTTGCTGGATTCTGTCCGTTAATATTTTGTTTAGGATTTTCAAATTCATGTCGTCTGAGCGACTGGTTATAATTTTCCTTTCTCATAGTTTTTTCAAATCTTGGCTTCGTAAAGTGAGTTAAATTTCATTTTCTCTGTTTTTATTCTCTGGGTAAATTTATGTATGCTGATTTTTTTCCTTCCTAAGTGTAAAGTGAAATTCACCAGTGAACGCACATTGGCCTAGAGTTTTCTCTGGAGAGGTCTTTAAATTATGGCTCAATTCCCTATATAGAATGTTTTTATAATTTTATTTCTTTTGCCCATTTTGGTAGATTATAGTTTTCCCAGCATTTGTCCATTTAATCTAACTTTGCAAATTGTCTTGACATCAAATTGTTCACAATATCATTTTACCATTTTAGTGTCTGCAGAGATGTTCCCTTTTTTATTCCTGACTTTGCTTTCTCGGTGCCTTCTCCCCTTTTTTCTTCTGAGTAGTCGCACCAGGGATTTATCAATTTTACTAGTCTTTTAAACGAACCAAGTTTTTGGCCTATTTGTGGTCTCTATTTTTTACTTATTTTTTATTTCATCAATTACTATTATATTTAGTACTTTCTTCTGTACTCCTTGGATTAATTTGTTCTTTTCCTGACTTCTTGACATGGATAATTCTTAGAGTGTCAACCACTATCTTTTCTATTTACCATTTAAGGCTACAAGTTTTCCTCTAAGAATTGCTTTAGTTTCGTCCCATAAATTTTTATTTTTAGTGTTTTTATTTTACTTAGTTCAAACTATGTTCCAACTTTGTGCTTGTTTTTTTTTGACCCATGAGTTATGTAGAAGTATACTTCCTTATTTCCAAACATATGAGAATTTTGTATTTATCTTTAAATTTTTGATTTCTGATTATATTGTGTGGTGGACACAGAACATACTATGTATTTTTTTTTTTTTTTTAGTTCTTTGAAATTTGTTTAGACTTGCTTAATGGCCCAGAATTTGGTCGATATTGTCAAATGTTTTCTGTACATTTGAAAAGAACATGTATTATGCATTGTTGAGAACAGTGTTCTATGTACATCTATTTTATTTAACTCTTCTGTTTTCCTACTGACATTCTGTTTCCATTCGATTGAATTTTAATAATATAATTCTTTCCTTCTCACCGTCTGTCATTACCTTGGAAGTCATATACTCTTTTTCTATGTTTTTAGTAATTACTGTAAAGATTTCAACCTGCATCCTTGATTTAGCTATTAATTTTTATGTTGAGCCTGCATCTAGAAATCTTCCTGAATTCTCTCATTAGATTATGGAGTTATTCTAAAGATTTACTTACTACACTGACTTTCTACACTGGTTAGGCTCTGTAGTATACTGTTAAATGGAAGAAGTGAAGAGAGGGCATTTTTGTTTAATTCCAGGCTTTAAAGAAAATGCTGTCAATATTATGTCATTAATGTGATGTTCCTGGTAGGTATTTTGGTAGATTCTCTTTGCTGAGTTAAGGAAGTTTCCTAGTTGTTAATTTTTAAAGTCACAGGTGCAGGCTGAATTTTAGTGAATGCTTTTTTCCTGCATTAATTGAGATAATTGTAAGGTGTGTCTTCTTTAATTAATGAATATGATAAATTGCATTAATATAGATTTCTGATGTAGGATGATTCTTGTATTTGTTATTATTTGTTTTTTAATGGGCAAAAGACTTTGTTTTTCTTTTTGAGCTTAGATTTTTGGTATAAATTAACTTTTAGATTTGGAAGTGCATATACAGGTTTATTGGTAATATTGTGTGATGCTGAGGTTTGGGGTATGATTGATTGCATCACCCAGGTACTGAGCACAGGACCCAATAGTTAGTTTTTCAACCTGTGCCCTTTTCTGCTGTGACCCTTCTAGAACTCCCCAGGGTCCATTATTGCCACCTTGATGTCCATGAGCACCCATTGTTTAGCTTTCACTTATGAGTGAGAACATATGGTATTTGGTTTTTTGTTCCTGCATTAATTTGCTCAGGATAATGACTTCCAGCTGCGTCCATGATGCTGCAAAGGAAATGATTTCTTTTCTTTTTTTTTTTTTTTTTTTTGAGAGGGAGTTTCACTCTTGTTGCCCATGCTGGAGTGCAATGGTGCAGTCTTGGCTCACTGCAACATCCACCTCCCAGGTTCAAGCGATTCTCCTGGCTCAGCCTCCCAAGTAGCTGGGATTACAAGCACCTGCCACCACACCCAGCTAATTTTTGTATTTTTAGTAGAGATAGGGTTTCACCAAGTTGGCCAGGCTGCTCTCGAACTCCTGACCTCAGGTGATCCACCCACCTCAGCCTCCCAAAATGCTGGGATTATAGGCATGAGCCACCGCGCCCAGCCTATTTTTTGTTTGTTTGTTTTTGAGATGGAGTCTTGCTCTGTCACCCAGGCTGGAATGCAGTGGTGTAATCTCGGTCACTGCAACCTCCGCCTCCTGGGTTCAAGCGATTCTCCTGCCTCAGCCTTCTGAGTCACTGGGATTACAGGTGTGCACCACCATGCCCGGCTAATTTTTGTATTTTTAGTAAAGACGGAGTTTCACTGTGTTGGCCAGGCTGGTCTTGAACTGCTGACCTCAAGTGATCTGCCTGCCTTGGCCTCCCAAAGTGCTGGGATTACAGATGTGAGCCACAGGGACATGACATGGGAGATTGTGGGATACTGGTGATGACAGAGGTGAGTGTGGTGAAGCCCTAGGGGATGGTGAATGGTAGCTCCGGATCCCTGGTGAGGAGCTTCCTCTTAAGTCTGAGTTTCTGAGAGGGGAGAGGGAGAAGCTGGGTGAGGCTAGCATGGATCTTGGGGAGTCCGGGCTGGGGGACCGTTCATAAGAAGAGCCAGACAAGACCCTAGTGCTCTTAGGTGCAGACATGATTAGGAAACCTGCAGCTCCCAGAGACCCCTACTAATTTCCAAACCCGCAGAATGAAGGAGTGTGTGTGTGTGTGTGTGTGTGTGTGTGTGTGTGTGTGTGTGTGAGTGTGTGTGTGTGTGTGTGTGTGTGTGCGTGCGTGTGTGTGTGTGTTTGTGTGTGTGGGGTGTGAGGTATGTGCTCCTTAAGAAAATGGAAATAAACCAACCAATGAGACAGACAGACAGACAGACAGAGATTCACTTGCCCAAGTGTTCTGTCCTGTCCTCTGAATCCGCTTCCAAGTCACCAGACGCTGTGAGCTCCAAGTCCACGCAGAGTCCGCCAAACGCTCCGGCCGCTGCTCCGCTCTGCGAAGATCTGAGTACAGGCCAGCCAGGGTGGGTTTAAATAGCCTCGGGCACAACCTCGCAGCGGAAAGGGCGGAGCTTCACTCCTCCTTTCCATCAGTCACCCCCAACTTTCCCAGGCTACACCTCGTAGGAAACTGTTCTCCTGATTTGATTTCATGCGCCACCTTTGGGACAATCTGAGAGCTTACAAGTTTTCTTGACCAAAGGTATGATGAATTAAATGCACGGAAACACTGAAAACCAACTAGGGGTTCTGTGGTTCCCACGTTGTGGTTTTGACACCAGCAGCATCCTTGTCACCCTCAAACCCCGGAGATCCACAGATCTGTGTGGTAACAAGCCCTCCCCCTGACCCTGATGCATGGCAGTTGAAGAATTACCCGTGTAAGCGAAAAGACTTTGAAGAAGAGGTGGAGATAGGCGTTGTAGAAACATCCTTTTGCTCTGGAACCCCGTAGAGGCTTGGGAGCCAGTTGGGTGGAGCATTCGTTGGATGAGGGTGCTCGGGTTAGGAATATCAAGGTGTGGCTCCAGATAATTCCATCATCTAGTTAAGTTTCCAGTTATGCTAATCTGTTTTAAAATTCCGTTTGTGTAAATTCTTTTACTCAGACTGAGAATGGCAAAGCCTCAACCCCAATTTCCAGGGAGGGTTGAGAGCCTCAGGTGGGGTTGATGACCAATAGCCTATGGTTTAACCCATCATGCCTATAGAATGAGGTCTCCATAAAAACCTAAAAGGACTGGGTTTAGAGAGCTTCTGGATAACACTTCCTGGAAGGCAGTGCGCCCCTCCCCACATGCCGGGCCCAAAAGTTTTTTCTGAAGTTTTTGCAATATCCGCTAAAATACAGAAAATGGGAAATGTCAGTGTTTCCCTGCGTGCTGTGAGCTCTTCCAGCAAATGAATGCAACTAAAACTGGGAGTGGTGGAAACCTGATTTACAGCCAGTTGCTGAGAAGCACAGGTAAAACAACGTAGGGCTTCCCATTGTTATTAGTGTGGGAGGCCAGTCTTGCGGGACTCGGCCCTTTGGAATCTAATGCTATGTCCCGGTAGATAGCGTCACCGTTGAACTCGAAGCCACACGTATGTTGAGAACAACTTTTCTGGTCATCCGCTGCATGTCTTCTTTACAATACGTAATCAAATTCTTTATCCTGACCTTAAGGCACCTGGGTCGAGAACCATGATTTGAATCAAAAATTGGTCTGTCACTTTCTGAGTTTGAAACTTTGTTTTCCCGTTAGCGTTTTGCTATTGCTTTCTCGTTTTCTTTGCTTTCGTTTTGTTTCTAAGTTCTGAGATATATGGGCAGGGTGTGCAGATTTGTTACTAAGGTAAACAAACGTGTGCCATGGTGGTTTGCTGCACCTGGCAACTCATCACCTAGGTATTAAGGCCAGCATGCAGTAGCTGTTTTTCTTAACGCTCTGCCTCCCAAAAGGCCCCAGTGTGTGTTGTTCCCCTTCCTGTGTCCATGTGATCCCATTTTTCAGCTCCCATTATAAGTGAGAATGTGGCGTTTGGTTTTCTGTTCCTGGATTGGTTTGCTGAGGATAATGACTTCACATCACCAGTGTCTCTGTTTTTTATTATAAAGAGTAGTATTTTATTGAATAAGATTTACTTCCAGAAAAATAAGCTTTAATCTACAGTGAATGTCAGATTCTACAGCAGAAAGCAATTTTCTCAGTTTTCCACACACAATGGTTCCTACTAAGTGAAAAAAGCCACAGAATTTCATACACAAATGTACTACTCTGTCTCAAAACATCTCACATAAGCATGCACTGTACTAATACCATTAGATCAGCTCTTCAGTCAGGTTAAAGTATCCCTCTAATAACTGATTTTTATAATGTTATCCACATCCACGCCCAATCAGTCTGCGATTCTTAATGGTGTACAGCATTATTGAAGACAATGGAATTGATGGAGCCCATATCCACTGACAAACCGTGACTTATGTTGGTTTGATTTATGGTTTTTCAACGTTATGATGTGTTTATTGGAATATTATATGCGTTTCTGAGATACACTGGGTTTATGAGTATGCGACCCTATACTCCAGAAACAGGTGTATAAAGAAAAACAGGTGTACCTAATTAAAATATACTTAGTGACCTGGGATAAACCAATAGATTCTTACAACTGATGGAGAACCATGAAAGAGAGATAGCGGTAAATAATCACAATAACACAATTTTCCAGCACCTGTTGAGGATTCCCCCAAAGGACGCAGGACGTAGGATGCACCTAAGGCATATGAAAGAGAGAGGGCAGAGGGAATAAGAGAGAAATAGGAGGAAGGAAAGGAAGGAAGGAAGGAAGGAAGGAAGGAAGGAAAGACGGAAAGAAAGACGGAAGGAAGGAGAAAACACCCGGTGTTACTGAAACCACAAAATGCGGTTTCCCCCTGTGGGTAAGACTGCAATGTGGATGAATCTTGAAAATATTGTGCTAAAAGTGTTATGTCAGTCATAAAAGCTCACGTATTGTGCAATTCCGTTTATAGGAAATGTCCACAATGTGGAAATCTATGCATATGGGGTTGATCGCTCTATGCAGTTGTTACCTAGGGCTGAGGGTCAGGGAGAGGGTTTGAGACAGAATGAGGAGTGACTAATGTCCACAGGGTTTTTCTCTGGTCGGGGGTGATAAAACCTTCTAAAATGGATTGCGAATTAAAATTGAATGTGCACAAGCACAAATATACTAAAATCCACTCAATTCATGACTTTTAATGGGGCAATTTTATCTGGCACACTCTTCTGGAGACCACGGCAGACATAGTGAGAGAGAAAAAGGTGAGTAAATCTCTGAAACAGAGGCAGAAACAGAGAGAATGAGAAGCCCTGTGAATGGAAGGGAGAGAGAAAAGGGAAAATGGTCCTATTTACAAATGACAGCTGTGAAACTGGGGTTCACATCAGCAGTGTCACTGCCAGGAAGGAGGGTCATGCGAGCCATGTCACCGGTAGCGTGGCCCTCAGGGACGCCGACATGCTGGAGTGTCGTGCCAGCATGGGCTCTGGCAGCCACGTGGGGCAGCAGGAGGGTCCCGCTGCACAGCTGTGGGGTGAGGATAGACTGTGCGGTGATATCGGCCATTACAGGGGCCTCTTCTTCTGGCAACAGTGTGACAGTAGCAAGTGGATGGAAAGGCCTGTGTGTGAGGACGGAATGCAGGAGGGGCTCTTCTGCGGCTGGGTGTGGGTCCCTCCCCAGAAATGTGGAGACATGGCCAGGTAGCTGCATCATGTTGGCTAGTAGATTGGCCAGGGCTTCGAACTGAAGGACAATAACGGGGAGTAGCTGTCAGGCCCTGGGAGTGTCTGAGTGTAAGTGGAGATGGGTTTGGGGTCCCTGAGGGAAGCGTGGGAGCCATCCCTGTATAGATACAGGTCATTGGGAGGTAGCCTGGTGAGGCCTGTGAGTGTCCAGGGTTCCCCTGGGTGCCTGGGGCTGACTGTGGCAGAAATCTGGGGAAGGCTGGAGAGAATCTGGGAGACACAGGAGAGTCCCTGAAGGCAGGGGGTGAAGAGGTGAAAGAAATGGGGGAGGGTTGCAGCAAGGTCCGTGAGTTTGTAGGTGATACCTGGGTGTGGGAAGCTGACCCCAGGTGTAATGTGGAGATGGTTGAAGAGTAGCTGAGAGAGACAGAAGAGTCCCTGAGGGCTGGGGGTGAGAACATGAGAGAGACTGGGGAGTAAGTCAGCGAAATTCGTGAGTTCGGTGGTGTGTCGTGGGTGCCTGGAACTGAGTCCAGCTGGAAAGCTGGAATCTAGAGAAGTTTTGAGAGTAGCTGAAAGAGACACAAGAGTCCCTGTGGGCTGAGGGCAAAGACCTGAGAGAGACCAGGGAGGACCTCAGTGAAGTCTGTGAGTCTGTAGGTGATTCCGGAGTGTGGGAGGCTGACTCCCTCTGAAATCTGGGCGTGGTGGTAGAGTAGCTGGGACAGACATGAGAGTCCCAGGGGGCTGGGGATGAAGACATGAGAGAGACTGGGGAGTAACGCAGTGAAACTGCTGAGTTTGTATGTAATTCCTGGGTGCCTGGAACGGACTCCTGCTGAACTGTGGGCGTGGTTGGAGAGTAGCTGGGACACACACTAGAGTCCCTGAGGGCTGGAGGTGAAGACATGAGACAGACCGGGGAGTAACTCAGTGAAACTGGTGAGTTTGGTGGTGACTCCGGGGTGCCAGGAACTGACTCCAGCTGAAATGTGGGGGTGGTTGGAGAGTAGCTGGGACAGACAGGAGAGTCCCTGAGGGCTGCTGAAGACATGAGAGAGACTGGAGAGTAATTGAGTGAAATTGGTGAGTTTGGTGTTGATTCCGGGGTGCAAGGAACTGCTTCCAGCTGAAATCTGGGCGTTGTTGGAGAGTAGCTGGGACAGACAGGAGAGTCCCTGAGGGCTGGTGAAGACATGAGAGAGACTGGGGAGTAACGCAGTGAAATTGGTGAGTTTGGTGGTGATTTCTGGGTGCCTGCAACGGACTCCCGCTGAAATGTGGGCGTGGTTGGAGAGTAGCTGGGACAGACAGGAGAATCCCTGAGGGTTGGAAGTGAAGACATGAGACAGACCGGGGAGTAACTCAGTGAAACTGGTGAGTTTGGTGGTGACTCCGGGGTGCCAGGAACTGACTCCAGCTGAAATGTGGGGGTGGTTGGAGAGTAGCTGGTAGAGACTGGAGGGTCCGTAAGGGCTGGGGGTGAAGACGTGAGAGAGACTGGCGAGGATCTCACTGAGGTCTCTGAGTTTGTAGGTGTTTCTTGGGTGTGGGATACCGATGCCCGCTGAAATCTTGGCGTAGCTGGGACAGACAGAAGAGTCATTGGTGGCTGGGGTGGGCTGCTGGATGATGGCAGTAAGAACATATGGTATATTATTAATGAATGGGGTGACTGTGAGGAATCTCCCGAGGAGGACACGGGAGAACACAATGACATGAGTGATTGTCCTTCTTGGTTAGGAAAGGGAAATGTAAAGTTGTGGAATTCTGTCGATGACGGATGTGAGAGTGGTGAAGCCCTGCGGGATGATGTAGAGTACTTCCACATCCCTTGTGAGGAGCTGCCCCTTGGGTCTGAGATCCTGGTAGGGGAGAGGTAGATGCTGGGTGAGGCAGGCATGAATCTTGAGGAGTCAGGGCTGGGGGACCGCTCATATGCTCCCGAAACCTGTGAGTCTCTGGGGGACTCCTGGGTGCATGTTGCTGATTCCCGCAGGAACCTGGGGATGGCTTGAGAGTAACTGGGAGCCACAGGAGAGTCCCTGAGGTCTGGGGGTGAAGAGATGAAAGACACAGGGGAGGAGCACCGTGAGGCTCGTGAGTTTGTAGGTGACTCCTGGGTGTGGGGGGCTGACTCCAGCTGAAATCTGGGGTTGTTTGGAGAGTAGCTGGGAGACCCAGGAGACTTCCCGAGAGCTGGGGGTGAGCTGCTGGGTGATGGCAGTAGGAACATGTGGTATATTACTGATGAACGTGGTGACTCTGAAGAATCCTCAGAGGAGGACACGGGAGAGACCAATGGCTTCATTGATTGCCCATCACGGAGAGGACAGGGAAATGGGAGATTGTGGGATACGGGCGATGACAGAGGTGAGTGTGGTGGAGCCCTAGGGGATGGTGAATGGTAGCTCCGGATCCCTGGTGAGGAGCTTCCACTTAAGTCTGAGTTTCTGAGAGGGAAGAGGGAGAAGCTGGGTGAGGCTAGCATGGATCTTACGGAGTCCGGGCTGGGGGACCGTTCATAAGAAGAGCCAGACAAGACCTTATGTTCTTAGGTGCAGACATGATTAGGAAACCTGCAGCTCCCAGAGACCCCTACTAAGTTCCTAACCAGCAGAATGAAGGAGTGAGTGTGTGTGTGTGTGTGTACACCAAATATATCTTATATAGTGTACAGAAAATAGCAAAATACAAAATAATATATATTTTATACTGCATAGAAGATATCAAAGTAGACCAAATATATATTATATACTGTACATAAAATATCAAAGTATACATAATATATATTATATTACTGTACATAAAATATCAAAGTACAACAAATCTATAATATATAGTGTACATAAAGTATCAAAGTACACCAAATATATATTATGCACTGTACATAAAATATCAAAATACAGCAAACATATATACTGTACATAAAATATCAAAGTACACCATATATAATATATATTGTACATAAAATATCAAAGTATAGCAAATATATACTGTACATAAAATTTCAAAGTACAACAAATATATATTATACACTGTATGTAAAATGTCAAAGTACACCAAATATATATTATATACTGTACATAAAATATCAAAGTACACCAAATGTATATTATATACTGTACATAAAATATCAAAGTACACCAAATATATACTATATACTGTACATGAAATATCAAAGTACACCAAATTTATAGGCTGTATATAAAATATCAAACTACAGCAAATATGTATCTTATACTATACATAAAATATCAAAATACACCAGATATGTATTGTATATTGTACATAAAATATCAAAGTATGCCAAATTTGTATCATATGCTGTACATAAAATATTAAAATACACCAAAAATATATACTGTACATAAAATAATAAATTACACCAAATATGTATCATATACTATACATAAAATAACAAAGTACACCAAATATGTATCATATACTGTACATAAATTATAAAAGTACACCAAATATGTATCATACACTGAACATAAAATATCAAAATACACCAAATATGTATCATATACTGTACATAAAATATCAAAGTACACCAAATGTATATTATACACTGTACATAAAAGGTCAAAGTACACCAAACATATATACTGCACATAAAATATCAAAGTACACCAAATATAAATTGTATACTGTACACATATCACAGTACATAAAATATATATTATATAATGTACATAAAATATCAAAGTACACAAAATATGTATCATATACTGTACATAAAATAAAAAAGTACACAAAATATATATTATACACTGTACATAAAATATCAAAGTACACCAAATATGTATCATATATTTTACAGGTAATATCAACCTACACCAAATATGTATCATGTACTGTACATGAAATATCAAAGTATACAAAATATGTATTATAAACTGCATATGAAATATCAAATTACACCAAATATGTATCATATACTGTATGTAAAATATAAAAGTACACCAAAAGTGTATCATACTCTGTACATAAAATATCAATGCACAGCATATATGAATCATTTACTGTATGTAAAATACCAAAGCACACCAAATGTTTATCATATACTGTTCCTAAAATATCAAGGAACACCAAATATATATAATATACTGTACATAAAATATCAAAGCACACCAAACATATAAACTGTAAAAAAAATCAAAGCACACCAAATATATATTATATACTGAATATAAAATATCAAAGCACACCAAAAATAGATTATATACTGTATATAAAATATCAAATCACACCAAATATATATAATATACCATACATAAAATATCAAAGCACAACAAACATGTATTATTTACTTTACATGAAACATCAAAGAACACCAAATATATATTATGTACTGTACATAAAATATCAAAGTAAACGAAATATATATTATATACTGTACATAAAATATCAAAATACACCAAATACATTTTATATACTGTACATAAAATATCACAGTACACCAAATATGTATCATAGACTGTACATAAAATATCAAAGTACACCAAACATGTATTGTATACTATACATAAAATATCAAAGTACAACAAGCATATATTATATGCTATACATAAAATATCAAATAACACCAAACATATATTTTATACTGAACATAAAATATCAAAGTGCAAGAAATATGTTTTATATACTGTACATAAAATATCAAAGTACAAGAAATATGTATCATATATTATACATAAAATATCAAACTACACCAAACATGAATCATATATTGTACATAAAATATCAAAGTACACCAAATATGTGTCATATTCTCTACATAAAATATCAAAGCACACCAAATATGTATTATACACTGTACCTAAACTCTGAAAGTACACCACATATGTGTCATACTGTACATAAAATATCAAAGTGCACCAAATATGTATCATATACCGTACATAAAATATCAAATTTCACCAAATATGTATCATGTACTGTACATAAAATATCAAAGTACAGCAAATATGTATCATAAATGTAGAAAAAATATCAAAGTACACCAAAAAGGAATCATGTAGTGTACATAAAATACAAAGGTACACCAAATATGTATCATATACTGGATATAAAATATCAAAGTACACCAAATATGTATCATATACTGTACATAAAATATCAAAGTACACAAAATATGTATTATATACTGTACATAAAATATCAAAGTACACCACATATATATTATACTCTGTACATAAAATATCAATGTACACCAAATATATATCATATACTGTACAGAAAATATCAAAGTACTCCTAATATATACAGTACATAAAATATCAAACTACACAATATTTATATTATACTCTGTACATAAAATATCAAAGTACATCAAATATCGTAGAGTGCGCATAAAATGTCAAAGTACACCAAATATGTATCATATACTGTACATAAACTATCAAAGTACCCAAAATATGTATCATATACTGTACATAAAATAACAAAGTATGCCAAATATGTATCATATACTGTACAAAAAATATCAAAGTACACCAAATATGTATCATATACCGTACAAATAACAAAATACACAAAATACGTACAATATATTGTACCTAAAATGTCAAATTACACCAAATATGTATCGTATACTGTATATAAAATATCAAAGTACACCAAACATATATACTATACATAAAATACCAAATTTCACCAAACACGCACTATATACCGTACATAAAATATCAAACTACACTGTATAAATATTATACACAGAACATAAAGTATCAAAGTACACAATACATATATTATATACTGTATATAAAATATCAAAGTAAACCAAATATATATTATATACTGTAATTAAAATGTCAAATTACACCAAATATATATTATATACGGTACGTAAAATATCAAAATACACCAAATATGTATCACATACTGTAGATAAAATATCGAAATACACCAAATATGTATCATATACTTTACATAAAATATCAAAGTACAGCAAATATGTATCATATACTGTACATAAAATATCAAAGTACAACAAATATGTATCATATACTGTACATAAAATATCAAAATACACCAAATATGTATCACATACTGTAGATGAAATATCAAAATACACCACATATGTATCATATACTGTACATAAAATATCAAAGTACAGCAAACATGTATCATATACTGTACATAAAATATCAAACTACAACAAATGTGTATCCAATACTGCACATAAAATATCAAAGTACACCAAATATATATTCTATACTGTACATAATATATCAAACTACATCAAATATATAGTCTATGCTGTACATAAAATATCAAAGTACACCACATGTATACTATATACTGTACATATAATATCAAATTATGCAAAGTATATATTCTATACTGTACATAAAATGTCAAAGTACCCAAAATATACATACTATACTGTACATAAAATATCAAAGTACACAAAATATATATACTATACTGCACATAAAATATCAAAGTACCCATCCTATATATTATCTACTGTACATAAAAAATCAAAGTTCCCAAACTATATATTATGTACTGTACATAAATATCAAAGCACCCAAAATATATATTATGTACTGTACATAAAATTTCAAAGTACACAATGTATATATTTTGTACTGTATATAAAATATCAAAGTAGCCAAACTATATGTTATGAACTGTACATAAAACATCAAATTACCCAAACTATATATTCAATACTGTACATAAAATATCAAACTATACCTAATATATATTCTATACTGTACATAAAGTATCAAAGTACATCAAATACATATTTTATACTGTACATAAAATATCAAAGTACACCAAATATGTATTCTATACTGTACATAAAATGTCAAAGTACAACAAATATATATTCTATACTGTACATAAAATATCAATATACACCACATATATTCTATACTGTGCATAAAATATCAATGTACTCCAAATATATATTCTATACTGTACATAAAATATCAAATTACACCAAATATATATTCTATACTGTACATAAAATATAAAAGCACACAAAATATATATTCTATCCTGTACATAAAATATCACAGTACCGCAAATATGTGTTTTATACTGTACAATAAATATTAAAATACCCCAAATATATATTCTATACTGTACATAAAATATCAAAGTACAACAAATATATTCTGTATGCTGTACATAAAATATCAAATTACACCAAATATATATCCTATACTGTACAGAAAATATCAAAGTCCACCAAATATATATTCTATACTGTACATAAAATACAAGTGTACACCAAATATATGTTCTATAATGTACATAAAATATCCAAGTACACGAAATATATATTCTACACTGTACATAAAATATCAATATAGAGAAAATATATATTCTATACTGTACATAAAATATTATATATGTTATATGACATATTACATATGTTATATATTATATATAATTATATAATCTATTATATATGATTATACTGTATATTATATATAATATGTCTTAATATATAATATATATTATATCATAATATATTATATATAATATATAATATAATATATAATATAATATATAATATATCACGATATATTATATATAACATATCATAATATATTATATATTTTATTATATTACTGTACATAATGTAATATATTATATAATATTTTATGTAATATATGTCATGTATATAATATAATATATAATATATTCCTATATAATATATGATATGTTATATAACACATAATATATAATGTACAATATACTGTATAATTTATATCTAATATAGTATCTATTATGAATATTATATATTACATGTAATATATAATACATTATATATTATATGTAATACATAATACATTATATATTATATGTAATATATAATACATTATATATTATATCATATCATAAATATATACTGTGTTATACATATGATATGCTATATTATATAACATGATATATTAGATATATATTATATATACTGTATATTATTATATTCTATATAATTATATATAACTGTATATGTATCTAATTATATATTTTGTTATATGTAAAAATTAGATATTATTACATGTATTATATTGTATATAATAATAACACATCATTATATTTTATATTATACATAAGACATCGTATATAATATAAGGATGCAGGATGTAAAAGAAAATTATATATATGTTATACATACTACATAAGTTATATATATTACATTATATAAATTATATATATATACAGACATATATATATATATGTTTTTGGGGTGCCCTATTTCCCATCTCATAACTTATTTTAAGAAGTACGGCATAGTAAAATGTGGGCTTGGGATTCAGTTTTTGAAACAAAACACTGAGCCTTCAATGACCTTCCTGTACATGTGAAAGCACTCCTGACTGCCTGGCAGCAGTTGGACCTCACAATGTGGATTGTGCCTTCACCCTGGAATGTTTATGCCCTATCGCCGTGGTGATGGGATTAGGGATCTCCCGACCTTGGTCCTAAGTGCCACTGTCTGTGCTGAGTTTTTCAAAGCTCAGAGCAGATTGAACCTTTGTGGTTTCATTTTCCCTGATTTTGATTTTTCTCATGTGGAATCTGTGTTGCTGCATTCAAGGTACGTTCATACTGGCCTGTCAAATGCAAACTCTTCAAATTATTAGTTAGTGCTTTCCAAATATGTTTTTTAAAACATTATCCTCTGTATTTTCCATATGCAGTTATCAATATGTTTCATGATTATGTTTTATTCCTCAATTTATATATTTGATTATTGTACCAAGCAGAGTACCTTTGAAATTTTTCTTCATTTAAAAAATATGTATCTTGGCTCAGGACTCTAATCCAAGCACTTTGGAAGGCCAAGGCAAGAGGATCACAACGTGAGGAGATCAAGACCATCCTGGCCAATACAGTGAAATCCTGTCTCTACTAACACTAAAAAAATTAGCCAGGCATGGTGGCAGCTGGAGTAGTCCCAGTATGTCCCAGTAGTCCTAATAGTCCCAGCCTGGGATGCTGAGGCAGGGCAATCGCTTGAACCCGTGAGGCAGAGATTGCAGTGAGTCAAGACGGTGCCATTGCACAACAGTCTGTGCAACAGAACAAGACCCTGTCTAAAAACAATTATATATATAATAATAAAATATCAAAGTACCCAAAATATATATTCAATACTGTACATAAAATAACAAACTACCCAAAATATATATTCCATACTGTACATAAAATATCAAAGTACCCAAACTATATATTATGTACTGTACATAAAATATCAAAGTACACAATCTATATTCTATACTCTACAGAAAATATCAAAATACCCAAAATATGTATTCTATACTGGACATAAAATTTCAAAGTACCCAAATTATGTTATCTATACTGTGCATAAAATATCAAAGTCCCCAAAATATATATTCTTTACTGTGCATACAATATCAAAGTGCACCAAATATATATTATATACTATACATAAAATATCATAGTATAACAAATATACATTCCACAGTGTACATAAAATATCAAACTACACAAAATATATATTCTATACTGTACATAAAATATCAAAGAACACCATATATATAATATACTGTACATAAAATATCAAAGTACACCAAATATATATTCAATACTGTACATAAAATATCAAACTACACCAAATATATATTGTATACTGTACATAAAATATCAAAGTACACGACATATATATTCTATACTGTACATAAAATATCAAAGTATTCCAAATATATATTCCATACTCTACACAATATACCAAAATACACCAAATATATATTGTATACTGTACATAAAATATGAAAGTACACCAAATATATATTTTGTACTGGACATAAAATATAAAAGTTCACAAAATATGTATTCTGTCCTGTACCTAAAATGTCACAGTACCCCAAATATATATTTTATTCTGTACATTAAATATCAAAGTACCCCAAATATATATTCTACACTGTACTTAAAATATCAATGTATGTCAAATATATATTCTACACTGTACATAAAATATCAAAGTACACCAAATATATATTCTATACTGCACAGAAAATATCAAAGTACCCAAAATATATGTTCTATACTATACATAAAATATCAAAGTACAGGAAATACATATTCTATACTGTACTTAAAATGTCAATGTACAGAAAATATATATTCTATACTGTAAATAAAATATGTATTATATATGATATATATTACATATGTTATATATTATATATAATTATATAATATTCTATCATAAATGATTTTTTTGTATATTATATGTAATATAACTTAATATATATGTAATATATCATAATATATTATATATATATCATAATATATTATATATTTTATTATATTATTACTGTACATAATGTAATATATTATATAATATTTAATCCAATATGTCACGTATATATTATAATATATATTATATTATTATATAATATGATATGTTATACCATTCATAATATATAATATGTAATACATTGAATAATTTATAATATCTAATATATTAAATATTATGTATAATATATTACATATTATATGTAATATATAATACATCTTATATTATATTATATATTAAATATCATATAATTTATCATATATTATACATATGATATTCTACATTATAAAATATGTTATATAATAGATATTATATATTATATATATTACATATAATTATAATATTTATAATATACATAATTATGTTAAATATATTTATACATCTAATTATATAATATATATAATTATATATTATATTATATATAAAAATTACATATTTTTATGTTTTATAATGAGAATAATAAATATGTATCATTATATATTATATTATACATAATATATTATAAATAATATAAGTGTGCTGGATGTAAAAGGAAATTATATATATGTTATACATATTGTATATTTTATATATATTACATAATATATAATTATATATATATACACACATATACATATATTTGGTTGTGCCCCATTTCCCGTCTCATAACTTACTTTAAGAAGTACAGCATGGTAATGTGTGGGCTTGGGATTCAGTTTTTGAAACAAAACACTGAGCCTTCAATGACCGTCCTGTACATGTGAAAGCACTCCTGACTGCCTGGCAGCAGTTGGACCTCACAATGTGGATTGTGCCTTCACCCTGGAATGTTTATGCCCTATCGCCGTTGTGATGGGATTAGGGATCTCCTGCCCTTGGTCCTAAGTGCCACTGTCTGTGCTGAGTTTTTCAAAGCTCAGAGCAGATTGAACCTTTGTGGTTTCATTTTCCCTGATTTCGATTTTTCTCATGTGGAACCTGTGTTGCTGCATTCAAGGTATGTTCATACTGGCCTGTCAAATGCAAACTCTTCAAATTATTAGTTAGTGCTTTCCAAATATGTTATTTAAAACATTATCCTCTGTATTTTCCATATGCAGTTATCGATATGTTTCATGGTTATGTTTTATCCCTCAATTTATATGTTTGATTATCGTACCAAGCAGAGTAGCTTTGAAATTTTTCTTCATTGAAAAAATATGTATCTTGGCTCAGGCCTCTAATCCCAGCACTTTGGGAGGCCAAGGCAAGAGGATCACAAGGTGAGGAGATCAAGACCTTCCTGGCCAGTACAGTGAAATCCTGTCTCTACTAAAACTCAAAAAATTCAGCCAGGCATGGTGACAGCTGGAGAAGTCCCAGTATGGTGTAGTCCCCGCTACCTGGAGGCTGAGGCAGGACAATCGCTTGAACCCGTGGGGCAGAGGTTGCAGTGAGCCAACATGGTGCCATTGCACCCCAGTCTGTGCAACAGAAGAAGACTCTGTCTAAAAACAATTACATATATAATATGTATTATATATATGCATTATATATTATATAATATGTTATAAGTGTAATATATAGTATATAATATATAATATCACATAATATACATAAAAATATGTCATATTATTTATAATACATATTATATACATTATATATTACATATAATATATAATATATATGACTTGTATATAACACATAACATATATTATTTACATTATAATATATAATATATGTTTTATATATAAGATATATATTATATGTATTATATATAATCTAATATATAATAGGTGAATTATATAATGATCTATAATATATATTATATTTTATGACATGTATATATTATATACAGTATATTATATATAATATATAATAGATTATATATATTATATTAAATTTATCATATATAAAATATATAGTATATACATAGTATATATTATATGTTAAAATATGTGATATGTCATATAATATTTAAATTATAAAATATATGATATGTAAATAATGTATTAGAGGTAATATATACCATCTTTAATAAATATAATATATGACATATATTATATAACATATTATATATATAATATAATGCATGATGTATATTGTATGATACAAGGTATATAATATATATGATATATATTATATAGTATATGCAATATATTATATGATATACTATATATATTTTATAACATATGCTATATACTATATAATGTATGATATATATTACATTGAACATATGACATATATTATTGATAATAAATGATATGTAAAATATAATATATGATATATAACATAATATATGATATATATTACATGAAATGTAAGATATATGTAATATATGATACTTTTTATATATAATATATGATACATAATACATGATACATATTATATATGATTTATGAAATATATATGTTATATATTATATATAATATTCTATTATATAAGATTATATTTTATGTTATATATAAAATAACTTAATAAATGATATATATTATAATATATTACATATAACATAGAATGTATTATATATTATATTATATTATTAAACAGAATGTATTATATATTATATTATATTATTAAACATAATGTATTATATTATATAATATTTTATCTAATATGTGTCATATATATTATTATAATATATAATACTGTGATATATAATATGTAATATGTTATATAATGTATAAAATATAATATATAGTATATTATATATTATATAATATATAATATATTATATATTATGTATAATATATTACATATTATATGTAATATATAATACATTATATATATTATAAAGATTTTATATTATATAATATATTATACATATGATATTCTTCATTTTATAATATATTATATATTATATATTATTATGGTATATATAATTATATATATAATTGTAAAATTATATATAATTATGTATTATGTTATATGAAATAATTATGTATTATTATGTGCATTATATAGTATATAATAATAACATGTCATTATATATTATATTACACATATTAAATATAAGGATGCAGGATGTAAAATATAATTATATATATGTTATACATATTATATAAGTTATATATATTACATTATGTAAATAATGTATATATATACACACACATATATATATACATTTGGGGGTGCCCTATTTCCCACCTCATAACTTATTTGAAGAAGTACAGCCTAGTAATGTGTGGGCTTGGGATTCAGTTTTTAAACAAAACACTGAGACTTCAATGACCTTCCTGTACATGTAAAAGCACTCCTGACTGCCTGGCAGCAGTTGGACCTCATAATGTGGACTGTGCCTTCACCCTGGAATGTTTGTGTCCTATCACCATGGTAATGGGATTAGGGATCTCCTGCCCTTAGTCCTAAGTGCCTCTGTCTGTGCTGAGTTTTTCAAAGCTCAGAGCAGATAGAACCTTTTTTGGTTTCATTTTCCTTGATTTTGATTTTTCTCATGTGGAACCTGTGTTGCTGAATTCAAGGTATGTTCAAGCTGGCCTGTCAAATGCAAACTCTACAAATTATTAGAGCTTTCCAAATATGTTATTTAAAACATTATCTTCTGTATTTTCCATATGCAGTTATCAATATGTTTCAAGGTTAACTTTTTATTCCTCTATTTATATGTTTGATTGTTGTACCAAGCAGAGTACCGTTGAAATTTTTCTTCATTTAAAAAATATGTATCTTGGCTCAGGCCTCTAATCCCAGCACTTTGGGGGGCCAAGGCAAGAGGATCACAACGTGAGGAGATCAAGACCATCCTGGGCAATACAGTGAAATCCTGTCTCTACTAAAACTAAAAAAAATCAGCCAGGCATGGTGGCAGCTGGAGTAGTCCCAGTATGGTGTAGTCCCAGCTACCTGGGAGGCTGAGGCAGGACAATCGTTTGAACCCATGAGGCAGAGGTTGCAGTCAGCCAAGATGGTGCCAATGCACCCCAGTCTGTGCAACAGAACAAGACTCTGTATAAAAACAGTTATATATATAATATATATAATATATATGCATTATATATTATATAATATATCTGTAATATATAATAAATAATATGTCACAATATACATAAAAATATCATGTCATATTACCTATATTATATATTATATATATTATTTATAACATATAATGTATAATATATATTGTATGACATTATATATCACGTATAATATATATTATTTATATTATATATAATATATAGAATATATGTTATATATTTTAACTAATATATAATGTGTATAATATAATGATCTAAAAAATATATTTTATGACATGTATATTTATATATATATTATATTATATATGATATAATATATATTATTTATATAAGATATATATTATATATATTTTACATATATATCATATATTGTATATATGATATATTAATATATCATATAAAAAAATAAAATATACTCTTTATATATTATATGTTAAACAAAATATATAATATATAATATTCAAATTATACATTATATGATAAGTAAATAATATATTATAGGTAATATATACTGGCTATAATATAATATATCACATATATTATATTACATAAGATATATATAATTTAATATATGATGTCTATTATATGATATGTGGTATATAATATGATATATAATATATATTATGTAATATATGCTATATAATATATAATATATTTTATAACATAAGCTATATATTATATAATGTATGATATATATTACCTTGAACATATCATATATATTATTGATAATATATGATATATAATATATAGTATATCATAGATATTACAAAAAATGTAAGATATATGTAATATATGATACATATTACATATAACATGATATTTATATATCATAAATAAAATATCAATGTACACAAAACATATATTATATATTGTACATAACTTATCAAATTACACAAAATATATGTTATATAGTGTACATAAAATATCAAAGTACACAAAATAGGTATTATATTGTACATAAAATATCAAATAAAAAATATATATTATATGTTGTGCATAAATTATGAAAGTACACAAACCATAGGTTACATATTTTACATAAAATATCAAAGTACACAAACTATATCTTATATATTTTACATAAAATATCAAAGTACACAAACTATATCTTATATATAGTACATAAAATACGGAAGTACACACAATATTTCTTATATATTGTACGTAAAATATGAAAGTACACAAACCATATCTCATATATTGTAAATAAAATATCAAAGTACACAAATTATATCGTCTATATTGTACATAAAATATCAAAGTAAAGAAACTATATCTTATATAGTGTACATAAAATATGACAGTACACAAACTATATCTAGTTGTACATAAAATATCAAAGTACACAAGCTATAACTTATATATTGTACATAAAATATCAAAGTACACAAACTATATCTACTATATTGTACATAAAACATCAAAGTACACAAACTATATTTTATATACTGTACATAAAATATAAAAGTACACAAAATATATCTTATATATTGTCCATAAAATAAAAAAGTACACAAAATACATCTTATATATGGTACATAAAATATCAAAGTACACAATATATATCTTATATATTCTACCTAAAATACCAAAGTACACAAATTATATCTTACATATTGTACATAAAATATCAAACTACACAAAATGTATCTTATATATTCTACATAAAATATCAAAGTACACTATATATGATATATATGATATATAACATATAATATATATTTATGATATATAACCCATAATATATGATATGTATAACATAAAATGTATGATATAAGTAATATATGATACATATTATTATGTAATATATGATAGCATATCATACATAAAATATCAAGATACACAATATTTTTATATATTGTACATAATATATAAAAGTACAGAAAACATATATATTGTACATAAAATATCAAAGTACACAAAATATATATTATATATTGTACACAAAATATCAGACTACTCAATATGTATATTTTATATTGTACATAAAATATGAATTTACACAAAAAATATATATTGTTCATAAAATATCAAAGTACACAAAATATATATTATATATTGTACACAAAATATCAAAGTACACAAAATATGTTTTATATACTGTACACAAAATATCAAAGTACACTAATTATAGATTATATATGGTACATAAAATATCAAAGTAGACAAAATATATATTTTATATTTTACATAAAATATCAAAGTACACAAAAGAGATATTGTATATTGTATATAAAATATCAAAGCACACGAAATACTTGTTAAATATTGTACATAAAATATCAAAGTACACAAAATATATATTATGTATTCTACATAAAATATCAAAGAACAAAAAATATATGTTATATATTGTACATAAAATATCAAATACACAAAATGTATATTATATATTGTAAATAAAATATGAAAGCACACAAAATGTATATTATATATTGTACATAAAATATCAAAGTACACAAAATATATATTATATATTGTACACAAAATATCAAAGTACACAAAATATGTTTTATATACTGTACACAAAATATCAAAGTACACTAATTATAGATTATATATGGTATATAAAATATCAAAGTAGACAAAATATATATTTTATATTTTACATAAAATATCAAAGTACACAAAAGAGATATTGTATATTGTATATAAAATATCAAAGCACACGAAATGCTTGTTAAATATTGTACATAAAATATCAAAGTACACAAAATATATATTATGTATTCTACATAAAATATCAAAGAACAAAAAATATATGTTATATATTGTACATAAAATATCAAATACACAAAATGTATATTATATATTGTAAATAAAATATGAAAGCACACAAAATGTATATTATATATTGTACATAAAATATCAAAGTACACAAAATATATATTATATATTGTACATAAAATATTAAAGAACACAAATTATGATATATATTGTAGATAAAATATGAAAGTACACAAAATATGTATTATATATTGAACATAAAATATGAAAATACACAAAGTATATATTATATAGTTTACATAAAGAATCAAAAATTACCCAAAATATATATTATATATTGTACATCAACTATCAAAGTACACAAAATATATATTATGTATTTTACATAAAATATCAAAAAGTTCACAAAATATGTATTATATATTGTACATAAAATATCAAAATACACACAATATATATTATATATTTTACATAAAACATGAAATTTCACAAAATATATATTACATATAGTATTTAAAATTTAAAAATACACAAATTATATCTTATGTATTGTTCATAAAATATCAAAGTACACAAATATATATTATATACTTTGCATAAAATATAAAAATACACGATATATATTAAATATTCCACATAAAATATCAAACTTCACCAAATATATATTGTATACTGTAGATAAAATGTTATAGTACACCAAATGAATATTAAATACTCTACATAAAATATCAAAATACACGAAATATATATTAAATACTGTACATAAAATATGAAAGTACAACAAATATATATTATATACTGAACTTATAATAACAAAATACACCAAATATGTATTATATACTGTACATAAAATATCAAAGTATACAAAATATATATTAAATACTGTTCATAAAATATGAAAGTACAAAAAACATGTATTATACATTGTACTTAAAATAAAAAAGTACACCAAATATATATTATATACTGCACATAAAATATCACAGTACACCAAATATATATTAAATACTGTAGATAAAATATCAAAGTACACCAAATGAATATTATATACTGACATAAAATATCAAAGTACTCCAAATATATATTTAAGACTGTACATGAAATATCAAAGCACACCAAATGAATACTATATACTATTTGTAAAATATCAAAGTACAACTAATATATATTATATACTGTACATAAAATATCAACACCAAATATATATTATACACTGTATATAAAATATCAAATTACACCAAATGTATATTTTATACTGTACATAAAATATCTAAGTATACCAAATATATATTATATACAGTACCTAAAAAAAAAGTACCCCAAATGTATATTATATTACTGTACATGAAATATCAAAGTACACCAAATATATATTATGTAATGTACTTTAAATATAACAGTACACCAAATATATATAATATACGGTACATAAAATATCAAAGTACACCAAATTTATATACTGTACATAAAATATCAAAGTACACCAAATATATATTATATACTTTACATAAATTATCAAATTACACCAAATGTATACAATATACTGCACATAAAATATCAGACTACACCAAAGATATATACGGTACATATAATATCACAGTACACCAAATATATAATATACACTGCACATCATATATCAAAGTACACCAAATATATATTATATACTGTAGATAAAACATCAAATTACCCCAAATGTATATACTTACATAAAATATCAAAGTACTCCAAATATATATTAAAGACTGTACATAAAATCTCAAAGTACACAAAATATATATTACATACTCTATATAAAATATCAAAGGACACCAAATATGTATTATATACTGTACACATATCACAGAACAGCAAATATACAGTATGTACTGAAAATAAAATATCAAAGTACACCAAATATATATTACTTAATGTACATAAAATGTCTAAGTACACCAAACATGTATTTTATACTGTACAAAAAACAAAGTACACCAAATATATACTGTACATAAAATATCAAAATACACTAAATATATATTATATACTGCACGTAAAATATCAAAATTCACCAAATATATGTTATATACTTTACATAAAATATCAAAATACAGCAAATACATATTATATATTGTACATAAAATATCAAAGAACGTGAAATATATATTATATACTGCACATAAAATATCAAATTACACCAAATGAATATTTTATACAGTACATAAAATATCAAAGTACTCCAAATATATATTAAAGACTGTACATACAATATCAAAGTACACCAAATAAATATTATATACTGAACATAAAATATCAAATTTCACCAAATATATTTTCTACACTGTACATAAAATATCAAAGTACACCAAATATATATTATACACTGTAAATAAAATATCAAAGTACACCAAATGTATATTATATACTGTACATAAAATATCAATGTATACCAAATATATATTATACACAGTACCTAAAATATAAAAGTAGCACAAATGTATATTATGTACCGGACATAAAATATCAAATTACAATTAATATTTCATACTGAACATAAAATATCAAAGTACACCAAATATATATTTTATACTGTATATAAAATATAAAAGTACATCAAAAACATATTATATACTGTACAGAAAATATCACAGTACACCAAATATATATAATATACTGTACATAAAATATCAAAGTACACCAAATATATGTTGTACTCTGTACTTAAAATATCAAACTACAATAAATATATATTATATACGGTGCATAAAATATCAAAGTACAAGAAACATGTATTATACACTGTACATAAAATATCAAAGTACAACAAATATATATTGCACCTAAAATATCAAAGTACACTAAATATATATTATATAGTGAACATATATTATCAATTTTCACAGAATATATATCATATACTGTACATAAAATATCAAAATACAACTAATATATATTATCTACTGCACATAAAATATCAAAGTACACCAATTTAATATATACCATGCATAAAGTATCAAAGTTCACCAAATATATATTATATACTGTACATAAAATATCACAGTACACCAAATATATTTTTTATACTGCACATAAAATACCAAAGTACACCAAATATATACTGTAGATAAAATATCAAAGTACACCAAATGTATATTATGTACTTACATAAAATAAAAAGTACTCCAAATATATATTAAAGACTGTACATAAAATATCAAAGAACACCAAATGAATATTATATACTGTTCATAAAACATCAAAGTACACAGAATATATATTGTATACTGTGCAAAAAATATCAAAGTACACCAAACATATATACTGTATATAAAATATCAATATATGCCAAATATATATTATAAACTGTACACAAACTATCAAAGTACACCAAATATATATTATATACTGTTTATAAAATATAGAAGTCTGTGAAATATATATTATATACTGTACAAAAAATATCAAATTACACAAAGTATAAATTATATAATGTACATAAAATATCAAAATACACCCAATATATTTTATACTGTACATGAAATAACAAAGTACACCAAATATATATTATATAAAGTATATAAAATAACAACTTACACCAAATATATAATATATACTGTACATAAAATATGTAACTGTACCAAATATATATTATATACAGTACATAAAATTTAAAGGTACACCAAATGTATATTATATACTGTAAATAAAACATCAAAGTACAACAAATATTTATCATACACTGTAAGTAAAATATCACAGTACACCAAATATATATAATATACAGTACAAAAAATATCAATGTACACCAAATACATATTATATACTGTACATAAAATAGCAAAGTGCAATAAATTTATATTATATACTGTACATAAAATATACTACAGCAAATATATGTTATATACTGTACATAAAATAAAAAGTACATCAAATATATATTATATACGGTACGTAAAATATCAAAGTACACCAAATATGCTTTATACTGTAGATAAAATATGAAAGTACACAAAATATATACCATATACTGTATATGAAATATAAAGGTACACCATATGTATATTATGTACTGTACCTAAAATATCAAAGTACACCAAATCTATATTGCATACTGTACATAAAATATAAAAGCACACCAAATGTATATTATATACTGTACATAAAATATCACAGTACTCCAAATAAATATTATATACTGCACATAAAATATCACAGTACACAAAATATATTTTTTATACTGCACATAAAATACCAAAGTACACCAAATATATACTGTAGATAAAATATCAAAGTACACCAAATGTATATTATGTACTTACATAAAATAAAAAGTACTCCAAATATATATTAAAGACTGTACATAAAATATCAAAGAACACCAAATGAATATTATATACTGTTCATAAAACATCAAAGTACACAGAATATATATTGTATACTGTGCAAAAAATATCAAAGTACACCAAACATATATACTGTATATAAAATATCAATATATGCCAAATATATATTATAAACTGTACACAAACTATCAAAGTACACCAAATATATATTATATACTGTTTATAAAATATAGAAGTCTGTGAAATATATATTATATACTGTACAAAAAATATCAAATTACACAAAGTATAAATTATATAATGTACATAAAATATCAAAATACACCCAATATATTTTATACTGTACATGAAATAACAAAGTACACCAAATATATATTATATAAAGTATATAAAATAACAACTTACACCAAATATATAATATATACTGTACATAAAATATGTAACTGTACCAAATATATATTATATACAGTACATAAAATTTAAAGGTACACCAAATGTATATTATATACTGTAAATAAAACATCAAAGTACAACAAATATTTATCATACACTGTACGTAAAATATCACAGTACACCAAATATATATAATATACAGTACAAAAAATATCAATGTACACCAAATACATATTATATACTGTACATAAAATAGCAAAGTGCAATAAATTTATATTATATACTGTACATAAAATATACTACAGCAAATATATGTTATATACTGTACATAAAATAAAAAGTACATCAAATATATATTATATACGGTACGTAAAATATCAAAGTACACCAAATATGCTTTATACTGTAGATAAAATATGAAAGTACACAAAATATATACCATATACTGTATATGAAATATAAAGGTACACCATATGTATATTATGTACTGTACCTAAAATATCAAAGTACACCAAATCTATATTGCATACTGTACATAAAATATAAAAGCACACCAAATGTATATTATATACTGTACATAAAATATCACAGTACTCCAAATAAATATTATATACTGCACATAAAATATCACAGTACACAAAATATATTTAACGTACTGCACATAAAATACCAAGGTACCCCAAATATATATTATCTACTACACATAGAATATCAAAGTACACCAAATATATCTTATATAGTGTACATAAAATATCAAAGTACACCAAATAAAAGTTTTATACTGTACATAAAATATCAAAGTATACCAAATATATATTAAATACTGTACATAAAATATCAAAGTAAACCAAATATATATTATATACTGTACATGAAATATCAAATTACACCAAATGAATATTATATACTGTACATAAAATATAAAAGTTAACCAAACATATATACAGTACATAAAATATCACAGTACACCAAATATATATTATATACTGCCCAGAAAATATCAAAGTACAGCTATTATTTATTACATACTGTAATTAAAATGTAAAAGTACACAAATTTTATATTATATACTTACATAAAACATCAAAGTACCCCAAATATGTATTAAGAACTGTACATAAAATATCAAAGTTCACCAAATGAATATTATATACAGTTCACAAAATATCAAAGTACACCTAATATATATTATATACTGTATATAAAATATCAAAGCACACCAAATATGTATTATACACTGTACATAAAATATCCCATTACAACAAATATATACTGCATAGAAAATATCAAAATACACCAAATATATATTATATAGTGTTGATAAAATATCAAATTACCCAAATGTATATTATATACTTACAAAAAATATCAAAGTGCTACAAATACATATTAAAGACTGTACATAAAATATCATAGTACACCAAATGAATACTATATACTGTTTATAAAATATCAAAGTACATCTAGTATATATATTATACTGTACATAAAATGTCAAAGTACACCAAACATATATAATATACTCTATATAAAATGTCAAAACACACCATATGTATATTATATACTGTACATAAAATATCACAGTACACCAAATATATATTATATACTGTACATAAAATATCAAGGTACACCAAATATATATTATATAATTTACCTAAAATATAAAAGTACTCCAAATGTATAATATATACAGTACATGAAATATCAAATTACACACAATATGTATTATGTACTGTACATAAAATATAACAGTACACCCAACATATAATATACTCTACTTAAAATTTCAAAGTACTCCAAATGTATATTATATCCCATACATAAAATATCAAAGTATTATAAGTATATATTTCCTACTGTACATAAAATATCAAATTACACCAAATATATATTATACACTGTACATAAAATAAAAAAGTACACCACATATATATTATATACTGTGCATAAAATACCAAAGTACACAAAATATATATCATGTACTTTTAAAAAATCAAAATACATCAAATATATATAATATACTGTACAGAAAATATCAAAGTACACCAAAAGTGTATTATATACTGTACATAAAATACCACAATACACCAAATATATATTATATACTGCACATAAAATGTCAAAGTACACCAAATATATATTGCATACTGTAGATAAAATATAAAAGTAGACAAATTATATATTATATACTGTACATAAAATATAAAAGTTAATCTAATATATATGATATACTGCACATGAAATATCAAAGTACACCAAATTTATTATATACTGTACATAAAATATCAAACTACACCAAATATATATAGTATACTGTACATAAAATATCAAAGTACACCAAAGACATATGCTCTGCATGAAATATCACAGTACACCAAATATATATTATATACTGCACATAAAATATCAAAGTCCAACAAATATATACTGTAGATAAAATATCAAAGTACACCAAATGTATATTATATACTTACATAAAATATCAAAATACTCCAAATATATATTAAAGACTGTAGATAAAATATCAAAATACACCAAATGAATACTATATACTGTTCATAAAATATGAAAGCACACCTAATATATATTATAGACTGAACATAAAATATCGAAGTACAACAAATATATATTATATACTGTACATAATATATCACAATACACCAAATATATATAATATACTGTACATAAAATGTAAAAGTTCACCAAGTATATATTATATACTGTACATAAATCATCAAAGTACAATAAATATATATTATATATGGTACATAAAATATCAAAGTACACCAAATATATAGTGTATGCTGTACTTAAAATATCACAGCACACTAAATATATATTATATACTGTACATAAAATACCAAAGTACACAAAATACATATTATATAATGTTCATGAATTATCAAAGTGTACCAAATATATTTTATACTGTACATAAAATATCAAAGAATACCAAATATATATTATATACTCTATATAAAATATCAGCGTACACCAAATAAATATTATATACTGTACATAAAATATCAAATTAGACCAAATGTGTATTATATGTTGCAAATAATATATCAAATTACACCAAGGAAATATTATATAGTGTACATAAAATATCACAGTACACAAAATATATATTATATACTGCACATAAAGTATCAAAGTACACCAAATATATATTATATACTGTACATAAAATAAAGTACACCAAATATGTACTCTACATAATATATCAAATTACACCAAATATATATTATATACTGCACATAAAATATCAAAGTACACCAAATATATATTATATACTGTAGATAAAACATCAAAGTACAATAAATGTATATTATGTACTTACATAAAATATGAAAATACTACAAATATATATTAAAGACTGTACATAAAATATCAAAGTACACCAAATGAATACTATATGCTGTTCATAAAATATCACAGTACACCAAATATATATTATGTAATGTACATAAAATACCAAAGTACACCAAATATGTATTTTATACTGTAAATAAAATATCAATGTACGTGAAATATTTATTATATACGGTACATAAAATATAAAAGTACAGCAATTATATATTATATAAATTATATAAAAAATAAAAGCACACCAAACATATATAATATACTATACATAAAATATCAAATTCCACCAAATATATTATATACTGTACATAAAATATCAAAGTACAGCAAATATATACTACATACTCTGCATAAAATATCAAAATATGCCAATATATATACTGTACATAAAGTATCAAAGTACACCAAATATATATTATACACTCTACATAAAATTTCAAAGTACACCAAATATATATTATATGCAGTACATAAAATATCAAAGTACACCAAATATATATTATATACTGTACATAAAATATCAAGGTACAACTAATATATATTATATACTGTTCATACACCAAATATATATTTTATACTGTACATAAAATATCAACGAACACCAAATATATATTATATACTGTACATAAAATATAAAAGTACACGAAATATATTATGCACTGTAAATAAAATATGAATGTACACCAAATAAATATTATTTACTGTGTATAAAATATCAAAGTACACCAAATGTATATTATATAGGGTACATAAAATATCAAAATACACAAAGTATCTATTATATACTGCACATAATATATAAAAGTACACCACATATATAATATACTGTACATAAAATATCAAAGTACACCAAATATATATTATATTCTGAACATAAAATATCAAGGTACAAGAAATATATGTCATATGCGGTACATAAAAACTCACACTACACCAAATATATATTATATACTGTACATAAAATATCAAAGGACACCAAATGTATATTCTATACTGTACGTAAAATATCAAAGTTCACAAAATGTATATTATATACTGTACATAAAATATCAAATTACACTAAAGATATATTACATACTGTACATAAAATATAAAAGGACACCTAATATATATTATATACGGTACATAAAATGTGAAAATACACAAAATATATATTATATACTGTACATAATACATCAAAGTACACAAAATATATATTATATACTGTGCATGAAAAGTAAAAGCACACCAAATATATATTGTATACTGTTCATAAAATATCAAATTACACTAAATACATATTATGTTCTGAACATAAAATATATAAGTACTCCAAGTATGTATTATATACTGTACATAAAATATGAAAATACACAAAATATAAACTATATACAGAACATAAAATATCAAAGTACACCAAGTATATATTATATATTGTACATAAAATATAAAATCACACCAAATATATATATATACTGTACAAAAAATTCGAAAGTACACCAAATATACATGATATACTGTACATAAAATATCACAGTACACCAAATATATGTTATATACTGTACATAAAATATCAAAGTACACCAAATGAATACTATATACTGTTTATAAAATATCAAAGTACAGAAATGAATATTATATAGTGCACATAAAATGTGAAAGTACACAAAATATACATTATATACTGTACATAAAATATCAAAGTACGCCAAATATATATTATATACTGTATATAAAATATCAAAGTACACCTATTATACATTATATACTCGACATAAAATATTATAGTACACCAAATATATATTTTATACTGTACATAAAATATCACAATACACCATATATAATATACTGTACATGAAATATCAAAATACCCCGAATATATATTATATACTGTACATAAAATATCAAAGTACACCAAATATGTATTATATACTGTACATAACATATCCAATTACACTAAATATATATTATATACTGTACATAAAATATAAAAGTACACCAAATATATATTATACACTGTGCATAAAATATGAAAATACAGAAAATATACATCACATACTGTACATAAATTATCAAAGTACACCAAATATATATTATATACTGTACATAAAATATCAAAGTACACCAAACATTTGTTATATACTGTACATAAAATATAAAATCACACCAAATACATATTATATACTGTACATAAAATTTGAAAATACACAAAATACGTGTAGTACACTGTACATAAAATATCAAATTTCACCAAATATATATTATATGCTGTACATAATATATCAAAGCACACCAAATATATATTATGTACTGTACGTAAAATATGAAATTACACGAAATAAATATTATATACCATACATAAAATATAACAGTGCACCAAATATATATTATATACTATATATAAAATATGAAAATATACAAAATATGTATTATGTTCTGTACATAAAATATCAACGTGCACCAGGTATATTTTATATACTGTACATAAAATATCAAAGTACACCAAATATATTTTATATACTGTACATAAAATATCAAAGTACAGCAAATATGCATTATATACTGTACGTACAATATCACAGTACAGCAAGTATGTATTTTATGCTGTACATAATATATACAATACAACAAATATATATTATATACTGTACTTAAAATATCAAAATACCCCAAATATATATCATATACTGTACATAAAATATAAAATCACACCAAGTACATACTATATACTGAACATAAAATATCAATTTACACTAAATACATATTCTATACTGTACATAAAATATAAACAAACACCAAATATATATTATATACTGTATATAAAATATGAAAATACACAAAACACATATCACATACTGTACATAAAATATCGAAGCACACCAAATATATATTATATACTGTACAAAAAATTCGAAAGTACACCAAATATACATGATATACTGTACACAAAATATCACAGTACACCAAATATATGTTATATACTGTACATAAAATATCAAAGTACAGCAAATATATATTATCTACTGTATTTAAAATATCAAAGTACAGAAATGAATATTATATAGTGTACATAATATATGAAAGTACACAAAATATATGTTATATACTGTGCATAAAATATCAAACTACACCAAATATATATTATATACTGCACATAAAATATCAAATTACACCAAACGTATATTACGTACTGTATATTGTCTAAGTACAGCAAATATATATTATGTTCTGTACTTAAAATATCATATTACACCAAATATATATTATAAACTGTACATAAATTATCAAGGTACACCTAATATATTATATACTGTACATAAAATATCACAGCAAACCAAATATATATTATATAGTGTACATAAAATATCACAGTACAAAAAATGTTTTTTATATATTGTATACAAAATATCACAGTGCACCTAATATGTATTATATACTGTACATGATATATCAAAGTACACCAAATATATTTTATATACTGTACATAAAATGTGAAAATACACAAAATATATATTTTATACTGTACATAAAATGTGAAAGGACACCAAATGTATATTATATAATAAACAAAAACTATCAAACTTCACCAAATATATATTATATACCGTATATAAAATATCAAAATACCCCAAATATATATTATATCCTGTACATATAATATCAAAGGGCACCAAATGTATATTATATACTGTACATAAGATATCAAATTTCACAAAATATATGTTATATACTGCACATAAAATATGAAAACACAAAATACAGATCACATACTGTACATAAAATATCAAAATACACGAAATATATATTATATACTGAACATACAATATCAAAGTACAACAAATATATATTATACACTGTACAGAAATTATCAAAGTACACCGAGTATATATTATATACTGTCAAAAAATATAAAATCACACCAAATATATATTATATACTGTACATAAAATGTGAAAATACACAAAATACGTATTATATACTATACATAAAACATCAAAGTACACCAAATATATATTATATGCCGTACCTAAAATATCTAAGCACACCAAATATATATTATGTACTGTACATAAAGTATGAAATTACACTAAATAAATATGATAAACCATACATAAAATATAAAAGTACACGAAATACAAGTTATATACCGTACATAATATATGAAAATATACAAAATATATATTATATACTGTACATAAAATATCAAAGTACACCGAATACATTTTATATACTGTATATAAAATATCAAAGTACACCAAATATACATTATATACTGTACATAAAGTATCAAAGTACACCAAATATATATTATATACTGTACATACAATATGACAATACACCAAGTATATTTTATATACTGTACACAAAATATCACAATACACCATATATAATATACTGTACATAAAATATAAAAATACCCCGAATATATATTATATACTGTACATAAAATATCAAAGTACGCCAAATATATATTATATACAATACATGAAATACCCAAATTACATTAAATATATATATACTGTACATAAAATATAAAAGTACACCAAAGATATATTATGCACTGTGAATAAAATATGAAAATACACAAAATATATACCACATACTGTACATAAATTATCAAACTACACCAAATATATATTATATACTGTACATAAAGTATCAAAGTACACCAAATATATATTATATACTGTACATAAAATATAAAATCACACCCAATATATATTATATACTGTACATAAAATATGAAAATACACATAATACGTATTATAAACTGTAAATAAAATATCAAATTACACCAAATATATATTATATGCTGTACATAAAATATCAAAGCACACCAAATATATATTATGAACTGTACATAAAATATGAAATTACACGAAATAGATATTATATACCATACATAAAATATAACACTACACCAAACATATATTATATACTGTATATAAAATATGAAAATATACAAAATATATATTATATTCTGTACATAAAATATCTGAATTCACCAAGTAAATTTTATATACTGTACATAAAATATCAAAGTACGCCAATTATATATTATATACTGTACATAAAATATCAAAGTACACCAAATATACATTATATACTGTACATACAATATCACAGTATAGCAAGTATTATATACTGTACATAAAATATAAAATACACCAAATATATTCTATATACCGTACTTAAAATATCACAATACCCCAAATATATATCATGTACTCTACATAAAATATAAAATCACACCAAATATATATTATATACTGAATATAAAATATCAATTTACACTACATACATATTATTTACAGTACATAAAAAATAAAAGTACATCAATTATATATTATATACTGTACATAGAATATCACAATACACCATATACAATATACTGTACATAAAATATCAAAAGACACCAAATGTAAATTATATACTGTACATATAATATAAAATCAAACCCAATATATATTATATACTGTACATAAAATATCAAAGCACACCAATTATACATTTTATAGTGTACATAAAATATCACAGTACTCCAAACATATAGACTCTACATATAATATCACAATACACCTCATATATTATATATACAGTATATAAAATATCTAAATACCCCACATATATATTATATACTGTACATAAAATCTCAAATTAAACAAAATATATATTAAATACTGTACATAAAATATCAAAGTACACCAAATAAATATTATATCCTGTACATAAAATTTCATATTAAACTAAATACATATTTCATACGGTACATAAAATATAAAAGTACACCAAATTCATATTACATACTGTACATAAAATGTGAAAATACACTAAATACGTATTATATACAGTACATAAATATCAGAGTACACCAAATATGTATTATATACTGCACATAAAATATCACAATGCACCATATGTATTATATACTGTACATAAAATGTCAAAATACCCCAAATGTATATTATATACTATACATAAAATATCAAAGTACACCAAATATATATCATATACTGTACATAAAATATAAAAGCACCCTAAATATATATTACATACTGTACATAAAATATCAAATTACACTAAATAAATATTATACACTATACATAAAATATAAAAGAACATCAAATATATCTTATATACTGTACATAACATATGAAAATATACAACATATATATAATATAATGTACATAAAATAGCAAAGTACACCAAATATATATCATACACTGTACATAAAATATCAAAATAAATCAAATATATATTATATACTGTACATATTATATAAAATCAAACCAATATGTACAACATACTTTAAATATAATATCAAATTACACTAAATACATATTATATACTGTACATAAAATATAAATTACACCAAATATATATTATATACTGTACATAAAATATGAAAATACACAAAATACATATCACACACTGTACATAAAATATCAAAGTACACCAAATATATATTATATACCGTACAAAAAATAACAAATTATACTAAATATATATTATATACTGTACAAAAAATATAAAAGTACAGCATATATATATTATATACTATACATAAAATGTGAAAATACACAAAATACGTATTATATACTGTACATAATATATCAAAGTACACCAAATATATATCATATGCTGTACATAAAATACCAAAGCACACCAAATATATATTATGTAGCATATATAAAATATGAAATTACAATAAATATTATATACCTTACATAAAATATAAAAGTACACCAAATTTATATTATATACTGTACATAAAAAAAGAAAATATACAAAATATATATTATATACTGTACATAAAATATCACAGTACACCAAATATGTTTTATGTACTCTATATAAAGTATCAAAGTACACTAAATATATATTATATACTGTACATAAAATATCAAAATACACCAAATATACATTATATACTGTACATACAATATCACAGTACACCAAGTAAATATTATATTCTGCACACAAAATATAAAAGTACACCAAATATATATTATATACCTTACATAAAATATCAAAATACCCCAAATACATATTATATCCTGTACATAAAATATCAAAGGGCACCAAATATGTATTATATACTGTATATGATATCAAATTTCAACAAATATATATTATATACTGCACATAAAATATCACTATACACCATATAGATTATACACTGCACATAAACTATCAAAATACCCAAAACATATATTATTTAATGTACATAAAATATGAAACTACACCAAATATATATTATATACTGTACATAAAATATCAAAGTACAGGAATACATTTTATATCCTGTACATAAACTATCAAAGTACACCAAATATATATTATAAACTGTACATAAAATAACAAACTACACCATATATACATTATGCACTGTAATTGCAATATCACAGTACACCAAGTATGTATTATATACTCTACATAAAATATCAAGGTACACCAATTATACATTATATACTCCACAAAAAATATTACAGTACACCAAATATATATTATATACTGTACAAAAATATCACAATACACCATATATATTACATATTGTACATAAAATATCAAAATACCCCGAATATATATTATATACTGTACATAAAATATCAAAGTACACCAAATATATGTTATATACTGTATATAAAATATCAAATTACACTAAATATATATTATATACTGTACATAAAAGATTACTCCAAATATATATTATACACTGTGCATAAAATATGAAAATACACAAAATATATATCACATACTGTACATATGTCATCAAATTACACCAAATATTTATTGTATACTGTACATAAAATATCAAAGCACAACAAATATATATTATAAACGGTACATAAAATATAAAAACACACCAAATATATATTAAGTACTGTACATAAAATGTGAAAATACATAAAATACGTATACTATACTGTACATAAGCTATTAAAATACCACAAATATATATTATATACTGTACATAAAATATCAAAGGGCACCAAATGTATATTATGTACTCTACATAATATATCAACGTTAACCAAATATATATTATATACTGTACATAAAATACCAAATTACACTAAATATATATTATATACTGTACATAAGATATCAAATTACACTAAATAAATATTATATACCATACATAAAATATAAAAGTACACCATATATATATTATATACTGTACATAAAATATGAAAATATACAAAATATATATTATATATGGTACTTAAATATCAATGTTCACCAAATATATTTTATATACTATACAAAAATATCAATGTACATCAAATATATATTATATACTGTACATAAAATATCAAAGTACATGAAACATACATTACATATTGTACATACAATATCACAGTACACCAAGTATATATTATATACTGCGCATAAAATATAATAGTACACCAAATATATAATATATACCATACAAAAAATATCAAAATACCCCAAATATATATTGTATACTGAACATAAAATATAATATCATATCAAATATATATTATATACTGAACATAAAATATCAATTTACAGTAAATACATATTATATACTGTACACAAAATATCAAAGTACACCAAATATATAGTATATACTGTACATAAAATATCAAACTGCACCAAATATATATTATATACTGTACATAAAATATAAAATCACACCAAATATATATTATACACTGTACATAAAATACGAAATTACACTAAATACGTACTATATACTGAAAATAAAATATAAAAGTATATGAAATATATATTATATGCTGTAAATAAAAGATGAAAATGCACAGAACACATATCACATACTGTATATTAAATATCAAAGCACACAAAATATATATTATATGCTGTACTTAAGATATCAAATTACACTAAATAAATATTATATACCATACATAAAATATAAAAGTACATCAAATATATATTCTACACTGTACATAAAATGTGAAAGTACACAAAATATATATTATATACTGTACATAAAATATCAAAATAACACAAATATTTATTATATACTGTACATAAAATATCAAACGGCACCAAATGTATATTATATACTCTACATAAGATATCAAAGTTTACCATATATATATTATATACTGTACATAAAATATCTAATTATACTAAATATATACTATATACTGTACATAAGATATCAAATTACACTAAATAAATATATACCGTACAAAAAATATAAAAGTACTACAAATATATATTATATACTGTACATAAAATGTGAAAGTACACAAAATATACATTATATACTGTACATAAAATATCAAAGTACGCCAAATATATATTATATACTGTACATAAAATATCAAAGTACACCTATTATACATTATATACTCGACATAAAATATTATAGTACACCAAATATATATTTTATACTGTACATAAAATATCACAATACACCATATATAATATACTGTACATGAAGTATCAAAATACCCCGAATATATATTATGCACTGTACATAAAATATCAATGTACACCAAATATATATTATATACTGTACATAACATATCCAAATACACTAAATATATATTATATACTGTAAATAAAATATAAAAGTACACCAAATATATATTATACACTGTGCATAAAATATGAAAATACAGAAAATATACATCACATACTGAACATAAATTATCAAAGTACACCAAATATATATTATATACTGTACATAAAATATCAAAGTACACCAAACATATGTTATATACTGTACATAAAATATAAAATCACACCAAATACATATTATATACTGTACATAAAATTTGAAAATACACAAAATACGTGTAGTACACTGTACATAAAATATCAAAGTACACCAAATATATATTATTTGCTGTACATAATATATCAAAGCACACCAAATATATATTATGTACTGTACGTAAAATGTGAAATTACACGAAATAAATATTATATACCATACATAAAATATAACAGTGCACCAAATATATATTATATACTGTATATAAAATATGAAAATATACAAAATATGTATTATGTTCTGTACATAAAATATCAACGTGCACCAGGTATATTTTATATACTGTACATAAAATATCAAAGTACACCAAATATATTTTATATACTGTACATAAAATATCAAAGTACAGCAAATATGCATTATATACTGTACGTACAATATCACAGTACAGCAAGTATGTATTTTATACTGTACATAATACATACAATACAACAAATATATATTATATACTGTACTTAAAATATCAAAATACCCCAAATATATATCATATACTGTACATAAAATATAAAATCACACCAGGTACATTCTATATACTGAATATAAAATATCAATTTACACTAAATACATATTCTATACTGTACATAAAATATAAACATACACCAAATATATATTATATACTGTATATAAAATATGAAAATACACAAAACACATATCACATACTGTACATAAAATATCGAAGCACACCAAATATATATTATATACTGTACATAAGATATCAAATTAGACTTAATAAATATTATATACCATACATAATATATAAAAGTACAACAAATATATATTATATACTGTACATAAAATATAAAATCACACCAAATATATATTATACACTGTACATAAAATACGAAATTACACTAAATACGTACTATATACTGAAAATAAAATATAAAAGTATATGAAATATATATTATATGCTGTAAATAAAAGATGAAAATGCACAGAACACATATCACATACTGTATATTAAATATCAAAGCACACAAAATATATATTATATGCTGTACTTAAGATATCAAATTACACTAAATAAATATTATATACCGTACATAAAATATAAAAGTACATCAAATATATATTCTACACTGTACATAAAATGTGAAAGTACACAAAATATATATTATATACTGTACATAAAATATCAAAATAACACAAATATATATTATATACTGTACATAAAATATCAAACGGCACCAAATGTATATTATATACTCTACATAAGATATCAAAGTTTACCATATATATATTATATACTGTACATAAAATATCTAATTATACTAAATATATATTATATACTGTACATAAGATATCAAATTACACTAAATAAATATATACCGTACAAAAAATATAAAAGTACTACAAATATATATTATATACTGTACATAAAATGTGAAAGTACACAAAATATACATTATATACTGTACATAAAACATCAAAGTACGCCAAATATATATTATATACTGTACATAAAATATCAAAGTACACCTATTATACATTATATACTCGACATAAAATATTATAGTACACCAAATATATATTTTATACTGTACATAAAATATCACAATACACCATATATAATATACTGTACATGAAGTATCAAAATACCCCAAATATATATTATGCACTGTACATAAAATATCAATGTACACCAAATATATATTATATACTGTACATAACATATCCAAATACACTAAATATATATTATATACTGTAAATAAAATATAAAAGTACACCAAATATATATTATACACTGTGCATAAAATATGAAAATACAGAAAATATACATCACATACTGAACATAAATTATCAAAGTACACCAAATATATATTATATACTGTACATAAAATATCAAAGTACACCAAACATATGTTATATACTGTACATAAAATATAAAATCACACCAAATACATATTATATACTGTACATAAAATTTGAAAATACACAAAATACGTGTAGTACACTGTACATAAAATATCAAAGTACACCAAATATATATTATTTGCTGTACATAATATATCAAAGCACACCAAATATATATTATGTACTGTACGTAAAATGTGAAATTACACGAAATAAATATTATATACCATACATAAAATATAACAGTGCACCAAATATATATTATATACTGTATATAAAATATGAAAATATACAAAATATGTATTATGTTCTGTACATAAAATATCAACGAGCACCAGGTATATTTTATATACTGTACATAAAATATCAAAGTACACCAAATATATTTTATATACTGTACATAAAATATCAAAGTACAGCAAATATGCATTATATACTGTACGTACAATATCACAGTACAGCAAGTATGTATTTTATACTGTACATAATACATACAATACAACAAATATATATTATATACTGTACTTAAAATATCAAAATACCCCAAATATATATCATATACTGTACATAAAATATAAAATCACACCAGGTACATTCTATATACTGAATATAAAATATCAATTTACACTAAATACATATTCTATACTGTACATAAAATATAAACATACACCAAATATATATTATATACTGTATATAAAATATGAAAATACACAAAACACATATCACATGCTGTACATAAAATATCGAAGCACACCAAATATATATTATATACTGTACATAAGATATCAAATTAGACTTAATAAATATTATATACCATACATAATATATAAAAGTACAACAAATATATATTATATACTGTACATAAAATGTGAAAGTAAACAAAATATATTTTATATACTGTACATAAAATATCAAAGCACACTAAATATATATTACATACTGTACATAAAATGCGGCGGTGGCAACATTTAAAGGGTACGCAGCCTATCTGTCAGGAGTGGAGCGCAAGTCGGCTCAGCCAATGCGCATGCGCGAGGCGCCAACGGTTTCTGCGGTCACCGTGGTTCCCACGGCTGTCTTAGAAACCAGTCCCCGAGGCTTGGCAGAGCAGGAGCCCTCCGTGGCAGTGCTTGGGTGTGGAGGCTCTGAGGCTCCGGCCTCATCTCTCCTCGGGGTCGAAGGGAACGTTTGCGGATGCCAGGAGACGCAAAGGGCCGACCATGATGATGAAACCCCAGGCAGAGTCGGGGGAAGCAGCACGGGCTCCCAGCCTCAGGCCTGCACGGACGGTGTTGGTTGGGGTGAGTCGCCCCAAAAGTCGTGCCGCCGTCCGTGATCTCGAGGACGGGTCAGCCTGCGTGCCCCTGGGCTTCTCTCTCACCCGAGGGTCGTTCTCCTCCAGAGCAGAACCCTGCCACCTCAGGGGTCGCCTGGGGCTGTGTGTTTCCATGCCTCTGCTGTATGACCCTCTGTGTGTGTGTGTGTCTGTGTGTGTGCCTCCCATTCTCTCTTCTCTCTCTGTCTCTCAGTCTCTGTGTATTTCTTTCCCACTCTCTGTGGGTTTGTGCCAGCCGAAGTTGCGTCAGGGCTACCAGGTCGGTGGAGGATTGGGGGTGTCGCGAGTTTTGCAGAAACCTATTTGCTCCTCTGGTAGGCGTTTGAAAAAGTGGCTTGGGTCAGGCACAGGCGGCCCCTCCACGCCCCGGGTCCCCGGTGTTCTTTGATTTTCCCTGGCATTGATGGAGAGGTAACCCGTTTCCCCCTTCCACCGGCACATGCCTGGACCCGACCCTTTGCTTCGCAGTCGCCCCGTATGCCTCCGGTGGCACACATTATCAGCAACTGCTGTGGGACTGGCCAGTGCCACGTGTGTTCGCATGGTCTCCCCCTCGGATTCGCCTCTGTTCTTCTTTGCAGGTGTCCTGTAAAGCGCGGTCCGCTTTCCGGAACCCCAAGGCTTTTGCAAGCGGGGCAGGCCACTGGTCTTTCAAAGGAGGAGGGAGGCAGAGGGCTGATGCATCAGTGAATTTACAGCTGACACTAGGCCTTGAGACTTGTGGTTTCATTCTGAGTTGCAGCGAGGCCCAGCCAGCCTGACCAGAAGTGGTGAGCCCATCCTATCTCACTCGGAGGGGGCCAAAATCGGATCTCAACGGGAGTACATACAATATCACAGTACACCAAGTATATATTATATACTGTACATAAAATATCAAAGTACACCAATTATACATTAAATACTGCACATAAAATACCACACTACACCAAATATATATAATATACTGTACATAAAATATCACAATACACCGTATATATTATATCCTGTACATAAAATATTAAAATACCCCAAATATATATTATAAACCGTACATAAAATACCAAAGAACAAAAAAATATATAATATATACTGTACATAAAATATCAAAGTACACCAAATATATATTATATACTGTACATAAAATATCAAAGTACACCAAATATACATTATATACTGTACATACTGTATCACAGAACACCAAGTATATATTATATACTGCACACAAAATATAAAATTACACTAAATATATATTATATACCGTACATAAAATATCAAAATAACCCTAATATATATTATATCCTGGCATAAAATATCAAAGAGCTCCAAATGTATATTATATACTGAACATAATATATCAAATTTCACCAGATATATATTGTATACTGTACAAAAAATATCAAATTATACTAAATATATATTATATACTGTACAAAAAATATCAAATTACACTAAATGCTTATTATATATTGTACATAAAATATAAAATTACACCAAATATATGTTATATACTATACATAAAATATGAAAATACACAAAATACATATCACATACTGTACATAAAATATCAAAATACACCGAATATATATTATATACTGTACATAAAATATCAAAGTACACCAAGTATACATTATATACTGCACATAAAATAGCACAGAAGAGCAAATATGTATTATATACTGTACATAAAATATCAAAATACCCCAAATATATATTACAAACCATACATAAAATACCAAAGTACACCAAATATATAATATATACTGTACATAAAATATCAAAGTATACCAAGTATACATTATATACTGCATATAAAATAGCACAGTACAGCAAATATGTATTATATACTGTACATAAAATATCACAATACACCATATATATTATATACTGTACATAAAATATCAAAATACCCCAAATATATATTATATACTGTACATAAAATATCAAAGTACACCAAATATATATTATATACTATACATAAAATATGAAAATACAAAAAATACATATCACACACTGTACATAATATATCAAAATACACCGAATATATATTATATACTGTACATAAAATATCAAAGTACACCAAGTATACATTATATACTGCACATAAAATAGCACAGTACAACAAATATGTATTATATACTGTACATAAAATATCACAATACACCATATATATTATGTACTGTACATAAAATATCAAAATACCCCAAATATATATTATATACTGTACATACAATATCAAAGTACACCAAATATATATTATATACTGTACATAAAACATCAAATTACGCTAAATACATACTATATACTGTACATAAAATATAAAAGTACACCAAATATATATTATACACTGTGCATAAAATATGAAAATACACAAAATATATATCACATACTGTACATAAATTATCAAAGTACACCAAATATATATTATATACTGTAAATAAAATATCAATTTAAACTAAATATATATTCTACACTGTACATAAAATATAAAAGTACCCCAAATATACATTTTATACTGTACATAATATGTGAAAATACACAAAATACGTATTATATACAGTACATAATATATTAAAGTACACCAAATATGTATTATATACTGTACATAAAATATCAAAGCACTCTAAATATATATTACATACTGTACATAAAATATCAAATTACCCTAAATATTATATACTATACATAAAATATAAAAGTACACGAAATATATCCTATATACTGTGCATAAAATATGAAAATATACAAAATATATATTATATAATGTACATAAAATATCAAAGTACACCAAATATATATTATGTACTGTACATAAAATATCAAAATACACCAAGTACAAATTATATACTGTACATATAATATAAAATGACACCCAATTTGTTTTACATACTGTACATGAAATATCAAACTACACTAAATACATATTTTATACTGTACATAAAATATAAAAATACACCAAATATATATTATATACTGTACATAACATGTGAAAATACACAAAATACATATCACACACTGTACATAAGATATCAAAGTACAGCAAATATATATTATATACTGTACAAAAAATATCAAATTAAACTAAATATACATTATATACTGTACATAAAATGTAAAAGTACACCAAATATATATTATATACTGTACATAAAATGTGAAGATACAAAAAATACGTATTATATACTGTACATAAAATATAAAAGTACACCAAATATATATTATATGCTGTACATAAAATACCAAAGCACGCCAAATATATATTATGTACTGTATATAAAATATGAAGTTACACTAAATAAATATTATATACCATACATAAAATATAAAAGTACACCAAATATATATTATATACTGTACATGAAACATGAAAATATACAAAATATATATTATATACTGTACATAAAATATCAAAGTACACCAAATACATTTAAAGGGGACGCAGCCTGTCTGTCAGGAGTGGAGCGCGAGTCGGCTCAGCCAATGCGCATGCGCGAGGCGCCAACGGTTTCTGCGGTCACCGTGGTTCCCACGGTTGTCTTAGAAACCAGTCCCCGAGGCTTGGCAGAGCAGGAGCCCTCCGTGGCAGTGCTTGGGTGTGGAGGCTCTGAGGCTCCGGCCTCATCTCTCCTCGGGGTCGAAGGGAACGTTTGCGGATGCCAGGAGACGCAAAGGGCCGACCATGATGATGAAACCCCAGGCAGAGTCGGGGGAAGCAGCACGGGATCCCAGCCTCAGGCCTGCACGGACGGTGTTGGTTGGGGTGAGTCTCCCCAAAACTCGTGCCGCCGTCCGTGATCTCGAGGACGGGTCGGCCTGCGTGCCCCTGGGCTTCTCTCTCACCCGAGGGTCGTTCTCCTCCAGAGCAGAACCCTGCTGCCTCAGGGGTCGCCTGGGGCTGTGTGTTTCCATGCCTCTGCTGTATGACTCTGTGTGTGTGTGTGTGTCTGTGTGTGTGCCTCCCATTCTCTCTTCTCCCTCTGTCTCTCAGTCTCTGTGTGTTTCTTTCCCACTCTCTGTGGGTTTGTGCCAGCCGAAGTTGCGTCAGGGCTACCAGGTCGGTGGAGGATTGGGGGTGTCGCGAGTTTTGCAGAAACCTATTTGCTCCTCTGGTAGGCGTTTGAAAACGTGGCTTGGGTCAGGCACAGGCGGCCCCTCCACGCCCCGGGTCCCAGGTGTTCTTCGATTTTCCCTGGCATTGATGGAGAGGTAACCCGTTTCCCCCTTCCACCGGCACATGCCTGGACCCGACCCTTTGCTTCGCCGTCGCCCCGTATGCCTCCGGTGGCACACATTATCAGCAACTGCTGTGGGATTGGCCAGTGCCACGCGTGGTCGCATGGTCTCCCCCTCGGATTCGCCTCTGTTCTTCTTTGCAGGTGTCCTGTAAAGCGCGGTCGGCTTTCCGGAACCCCAGGGCTTTTGCAAGCGGGGCAGGCCACTTGTCTTTCAAAGGAAGAGGGAGGCACACGGCTGATGCATCAGTGAATTTACAGCCGACACTAGGCCTTGAGACTTATGGTTTCATTCTGTGTTGCAGCGAGGCACTGCCTGCCTGACCAGAAGTGGTGAGCCCATCCTATCTCACTCGGAGGGGTCCAAAATCGGATCTCAACGTTAGTACATACAATATCACAGTACACCAAGTATATATTATATACTGTACATAAAATATCAAAGTACACCAATTATACATTAAATACAGCACGTAAAATATCACAGTACACCAAATATATATAATATACTGTACATAAAATATCACAATACACCGTATATATTATATACTGTACATAAAATATCAAAATACCCCAAATATATATTATAAACCGTACATAAAATACCAAAGTACACCAAATATATAATATATACTGTACATAAAATATCAAAGTACACCAAATATATATTTTATACTGTACATAAAATATCAAAGTACACCAAATATACATTATATACTGTACATACTATATCACAGAACTCCAAGTATATATTATATACTGCACACAAAATATAATAGTACACTAAATATATATTATATACCGTACATAAAATATCAAAATAACCCTAATATATATTACATCCTGGCATAAAATATCAAAGGGCACCAAATGTATATTATATACTGTACATAAGATATCAAATTTCACCAGATATATATTTTATACTGTACAAAAAATATCAAATTATACTAAATATATATTATATACTGTACATAAAATATCAAATTACACTAAATACTTATTACATACTGTACATAAAATATAAAATTACACCAAATATATATTATATACTATACATAAAATATGAAAATACAAAAAATACATATCACACACTGTACATAATATATCAAAATACACCGAATATATATTATATACTGTACATAAAATATCAAAGTACACCAAGTATACATTATATACTGCACATAAAATAGCACAGTACAACAAATATGTATTATATACTGTACATAAAATATCACAATACACCATATATATTATGTACTGTACATAAAATATCAAAATACCCCAAATATATATTATATACTGTACATACAATATCAAAGTACACCAAATATATATTATATACTGTACATAAAACATCAAATTACGCTAAATACATACTATATACTGTACATAAAATATAAAAGTACAACAAATATATATTATACACTGTGCATAAAATATGAAAATACACAAAATATATATCACATACTGTACATAAATTATCAAAGTACACCAAATATATATTATATACTGTAAATAAAATATCAATTTAAACTAAATATATATTCTACACTGTACATAAAATATAAAAGTACCCCAAATATACATTTTATACTGTACATAATATGTGAAAATACACAAAATACGTATTATATACAGTACATAATATATTAAAGTACACCAAATATGTATTATATACTGTACATAAAATATCAAAGCACTCTAAATATATATTACATACTGTACATAAAATATCAAATTACCCTAAATATTGTATACTATACATAAAATATAAAAGTACACGAAATATATCCTATATACTGTACATAAAATATGAAAATATACAAAATATATATTATATAATGTACATAAAATATCAAAGTACAACAAATATATATTATATACTGTACATAAAATATCAAAATACACCAAGTACAAATTCTATACTGTATATATAATATAAAATGACACCCAATTTGTTTTACATACTGTACATGAAATATCAAACTACACTAAATACATATTTTATACTGTACATGAAATATAAAAATACACCAAATATATATTATATACTGTACATAACATGTGAAAATACACAAAATACATATCACACACTGTACATAAGATATCAAAGTACAGCAAATATATATTATATACTGTACAAAAAAACCAAATTTAACTTAAGATACATTATATACTGTACATAAAATATAAAATTACACCAAATATATATTACATACTGTACATAAAATGTGAAGATACACAAAATACGTATTATATACTGTACATAAAATATAAAAGTACACCAAATATATATTATATGCTGTACATAAAATACCAAAGCACGCCAAATATATATTATGTACTGTATATAAAATATGAAATTACACTAAATAAATATTATATACCATACATAAAATATAAAAGTACACCAAATACATATTATATACTGTACATGAAACATGAAAATATACAAAATATATATTATATACTGTACATAAAATATCAAAGTACACCAAATACATTTAAAGGGGACGCAGCCTGTCTGTCAGGAGTGGAGCGCGAGTCGGCTCAGCCAATGCGCATGCGCGAGGCGCCAACGGTTTCTGCGGTCACCGTGGTTCCCACGGTTGTCTTAGAAACCAGTCCCCGAGGCTTGGCAGAGCAGGAGCCCTCCGTGGCAGTGCTTGGGTGTGGAGGCTCTGAGGCTCCGGCCTCATCTCTCCTCGGGGTCGAAGGGAACGTTTGCGGATGCCAGGAGACGCAAAGGGCCGACCATGATGATGAAACCCCAGGCAGAGTCGGGGGAAGCAGCACGGGATCCCAGCCTCAGGCCTGCACGGACGGTGTTGGTTGGGGTGAGTCTCCCCAAAAGTCGTGCCGCCGTCCGTGATCTCCAGGACGGGTCAGCCTGCGTGCCCCTGGACTTCTCTCTCACCCGAGGGTCGTTCTCCTCCAGAGCAGAACCCTGCCACCTCAGGGGTCGCCTGGGGCTGTGTGTTTCCATGCCTCTGCTGTATGACCCTGTGTGTGTGTGTGTGTGTGTCTGTGTGTGTGCCTCCCATTCTCTCTTCTCTCTCTGTCTCTCAGTCTCTGTGTATTTCTTTCCCACTCTCTGTGGGTTTGTGCCAGCCGAAGTTGCGTCAGGGCTACCAGGTCGGTGGAGGATTGGGGGTGTCGCGAGTTTTGCAGAAACCTATTTGCTCCTCTGGTAGGCGTTTGAGAAAGTGGCTTGGGTCAGGCACAGGCGGCCCCTCCACGCCCCGGGTCCCCGGTGTTCTTTGATTTTCCCTGGCATTGATGGAGAGGTAACCCGTTTCCCCCTTCCACCGGCACATGCCTGGACCCGACCCTTTGCTTCGCCGTCGCCCCGTATGCCTCCGGTGGCACACATTATCAGCAACTGCTGTGGGATTGGCCAGTGCCACGCGTGGTCGCATGGTCTCCCCCTCGGATTCGCCTCTGTTCTTCTTTGCAGGTGTCCTGTAAAGCGCGGTCGGCTTTCCGGAACCCCAGGGCTTTTGCAAGCGGGGCAGGCCACTTGTCTTTCAAAGGAAGAGGGAGGCACACGGCTGATGCATCAGTGAATTTACAGCCGAAACTAGGCCTTGAGACTTATGGTTTCATTCTGTGTTGCAGCGAGGCACTGCCTGCCTGACCAGAAGTGGTGAGCCCATCCTATCTCACTCGGAGGGGTCCAAAATCGGATCTCAACGTTAGTACATACAATATCACAGTACACCAAGTATATATTATATACTGTACATAAAATATCAAAGTACACCAATTATACATTAAATACTGCACATAAAATATCACAGTACACCAAATATATATAATATACTGTACATAAAATATCACAATACACCGTATATATTATATACTGTACATAAAATATCAAAATACCCCAAATATATATTATAAACCGTACATAAAATACCAAAGTACACCAAATATATAATATATACTGTACATAAAATATCAAAGTACACCAAATATATATTATATACTGTACATAAAATATCAAAGTACACCAAATATACATTATATACTGTACATACTATATCACAGAACACCAAGTATATATTATATACTGCACACAAAATATAAAAGTACACTAAATATATATTATATACAGTACATAAAATATCAAAATAACCCTAATATATATTATATCCTGGCATAAAATATCAAAGGGCACCAAATGTATATTATATACTGTACATAAGATATCAAATTTCACCAGATATATATTTTATACTGTACAAAAAATATCAAATTATACTAAATATATATTATATACTGTACATAAAATATCAAATTACAATAAATACTTATTATATACTGTACATAAAATATAAAATTACACCAAATATATATTATATACTATACATAAAATATGAAAATACAAAAAATACATATCACATACTGTACATAAAATATCAAAATACACCGAATATATATTATATACTGTACATAAAATATCAAAGTACACCAAGTATACATTATATACTGCACATAAAATAGCACAGTACAGCAAATATGTATTATATACTGTACATAAAATATCACAATACACCTTATGTATTATATACTGTACACAAAATATCAAAATACCCCGAATATATATTATATACTGTACATACAATATCAAAGTACACCAAATATATATTATATACTGTACATAAAACATCAAATTACGCTAAATACATACTATATACTGTACATAAAATATAAAAGTACACCAAATATATATTATACACTGTGCATAAAATATGAAAATACACAAAATATATATCACATACTGTACATAAATTATCAAAGTACACCAAATATATATTATATACTGTAAATAAAATATCAATTTAAACTAAATATATATTCTACACTGTACATAAAATATAAAAGTACCCCAAATATACATTTTATACTGTACATAATATGTGAAAATACACAAAATACGTATTATATACAGTACATAATATATTAAAGTACACCAAATATGTATTATATACTGTACATAAAATATCAAAGCACTCTAAATATATATTACATACTGTACGTAAAATATCAAATTACCCTAAATATTATATACTATACATAAAATATAAAAGTACACGAAATATATCCTATATACTGTACATAAAATATGAAAATATACAAAATATATATTATATAATGTACATAAAATATCAAAGTACACCAAATATATATTATATACTGTACATAAAATATCAAAATACACCAAGTACAAATTATATACTGTACATATAATATAAAATGACACCCAATTTGTTTTACATACTGTACATGAAATATCAAACTACACTAAATACATATTTTATACTGTACATAAAATATAAAAATACACCAAATATATATTATATACTGTACATAACATGTGAAAATACACAAAATACATATCACACACTGTACATAAGATATCAAAGTACAGCAAATATATATTATATACTGTACAAAAAATATCAAATTAAACTAAATATACATTATATACTGTACATAAAATGTAAAAGTACACCAAATATATATTATATACTGTACATAAAATGTGAAGATACAAAAAATACGTATTATATACTGTACATAAAATATAAAAGTACACCAAATATATATTATATGCTGTACATAAAATACCAAAGCACGCCAAATATATATTATGTACTGTATATAAAATATGAAGTTACACTAAATAAATATTATATACCATACATAAAATATAAAAGTACACCAAATATATATTATATACTGTACATGAAACATGAAAATATACAAAATATATATTATATACTGTACATAAAATATCAAAGTACACCAAATACATTTAAAGGGGACGCAGCCTGTCTGTCAGGAGTGGAGCGCGAGTCGGCTCAGCCAATGCGCATGCGCGAGGCGCCAACGGTTTCTGCGGTCACCGTGGTTCCCACGGTTGTCTTAGAAACCAGTCCCCGAGGCTTGGCAGAGCAGGAGCCCTCCGTGGCAGTGCTTGGGTGTGGAGGCTCTGAGGCTCCGGCCTCATCTCTCCTCGGGGTCGAAGGGAACGTTTGCGGATGCCAGGAGACGCAAAGGGCCGACCATGATGATGAAACCCCAGGCAGAGTCGGGGGAAGCAGCACGGGCTCCCAGCCTCAGGCCTGCACGGACGGTGTTGGTTGGGGTGAGTCGCCCCAAAAGTCGTGCCGCCGTCCGTGATCTCGAGGACGGGTCAGCCTGCGTGCCCCTGGGCTTCTCTCTCACCCGAGGGTCGTTCTCCTCCAGAGCAGAACCCTGCCACCTCAGGGGTCGCCTGGGGCTGTGTGTTTCCATGCCTCTGCTGTATGACCCTGTGTGTGTGTGTGTGTGTGTCTGTGTGTGTGCCTCCCATTCTCTCTTCTCTCTCTGTCTCTCAGTCTCTGTGTATTTCTTTCCCACTCTCTGTGGGTTTGTGCCAGCCGAAGTTGCATCAGGGCTACCAGGTCGGTGGAGGATTGGGGGTGTCGCGAGTTTTGCAGAAACCTATTTGCTCCTCTGGTAGGCGTTTGAGAAAGTGGCTTGGGTCAGGCACAGGCGGCCCCTCCACGCCCCGGGTCCCCGGTGTTCTTTGATTTTCCCTGGCATTGATGGAGAGGTAACCCGTTTCCCCCTTCCACCGGCACATGCCTGGACCCGACCCTTTGCTTCGCCGTCGCCCCGTATGCCTCCGGTGGCACACATTATCAGCAACTGCTGTGGGATTGGCCAGTGCCACGCGTGGTCGCATGGTCTCCCCCTCGGATTCGCCTCTGTTCTTCTTTGCAGGTGTCCTGTAAAGCGCGGTCGGCTTTCCGGAACCCCAGGGCTTTTGCAAGCGGGGCAGGCCACTTGTCTTTCAAAGGAAGAGGGAGGCACACGGCTGATGCATCAGTGAATTTACAGCCGAAACTAGGCCTTGAGACTTATGGTTTCATTCTGTGTTGCAGCGAGGCACTGCCTGCCTGACCAGAAGTGGTGAGCCCATCCTATCTCACTCGGAGGGGTCCAAAATCGGATCTCAACGTTAGTACATACAATATCACAGTACACCAAGTATATATTATATACTGTACATAAAATATCAAAGTACACCAATTATACATTAAATACTGCACATAAAATATCACAGTACACCAAATATATATAATATACTGTACATAAAATATCACAATACACCGTATATATTATATACTGTACATAAAATATCAAAATACCCCAAATATATATTATAAACCGTACATAAAATACCAAAGTACACCAAATATATAATATATACTGTACATAAAATATCAAAGTACACCAAATATATATTATATACTGTACATAAAATATCAAAGTACACCAAATATACATTATATACTGTACATACTATATCACAGAACACCAAGTATATATTATATACTGCACACAAAATATAAAAGTACACTAAATATATATTATATGCAGTACATAAAATATCAAAATAACCCTAATATATATTATATCCTGGCATAAAATATCAAAGGGCACCAAATGTATATTATATACTGTACATAAGATATCAAATTTCACCAGATATATATTTTATACTGTACAAAAAATATCAAATTATACTAAATATATATTATATACTGTACATAAAATATCAAATTACAATAAATACTTATTATATACTGTACATAAAATATAAAATTACACCAAATATATATTATATACTATACATAAAATATGAAAATACAAAAAATACATATCACATACTGTACATAAAATATCAAAATACACCGAATATATATTATATACTGTACATAAAATATCAAAGTACACCAAGTATACATTATATACTGCACTTAAAATAGCACAGTACAGCAAATATGTATTATATACTGTACATAAAATATCACAATACACCTTATGTATTATATACTGTACATAAAATATCAAAATACCCCGAATATATATTATATACTGTACATACAATATCAAAGTACACCAAATATATATTATATACTGTACATAAAACATCAAATTACGCTAAATACATACTATATACTGTACATAAAATATAAAAGTACACCAAATATATATTATACACTGTGCATAAAATATGAAAATACACAAAATATATATCACATACTGTACATAAATTATCAAAGTACACCAAATATATATTATATACTGTAAATAAAATATCAATTTAAACTAAATATATATTCTACACTGTACATAAAATATAAAAGTACCCCAAATATACATTTTATACTGTACATAATATGTGAAAATACACAAAATACGTATTATATACAGTACATAATATATTAAAGTACACCAAATATGTATTATATACTGTACATAAAATATCAAAGCACTCTAAATATATATTACATACTGTACGTAAAATATCAAATTACCCTAAATATTATATACTATACATAAAATATAAAAGTACACGAAATATATCCTATATACTGTACATAAAATATGAAAATATACAAAATATATATTATATAATGTACATAAAATATCAAAGTACACCAAATATATATTATATACTGTACATAAAATATCAAAATACACCAAGTACAAATTATATACTGTACATATAATATAAAATGACACCCAATTTGTTTTACATACTGTACATGAAATATCAAACTACACTAAATACATATTTTATACTGTACATAAAATATAAAAATACACCAAATATATATTATATACTGTACATAACATGTGAAAATACACAAAATACATATCACACACTGTACATAAGATATCAAAGTACAGCAAATATATATTATATACTGTACAAAAAATATCAAATTAAACTAAATATACATTATATACTGTACATAAAATGTAAAAGTACACCAAATATATATTATATACTGTACATAAAATGTGAAGATACACAAAATACGTATTATATACTGTACATAAAATATAAAAGTACACCAAATATATATTATATGCTGTACATAAAATACCAAAGCACGCCAAATATATATTATGTACTGTATATAAAATATGAAATTACACTAAATAAATATTATATACCATACATAAAATATAAAAGTACACCAAATATATATTATATACTGTACATGAAACATGAAAATATACAAAATATATATTATATACTGTACATAAAATATCAAAGTACACCAAATACATTTAAAGGGGACGCAGCCTGTCTGTCAGGAGTGGAGCGCGAGTCGGCTCAGCCAATGCGCATGCGCGAGGCGCCAACGGTTTCTGCGGTCACCGTGGTTCCCACGGTTGTCTTAGAAACCAGTCCCCGAGGCTTGGCAGAGCAGGAGCCCTCCGTGGCAGTGCTTGGGTGTGGAGGCTCTGAGGCTCCGGCCTCATCTCTCCTCGGGGTCGAAGGGAACGTTTGCGGATGCCAGGAGACGCAAAGGGCCGACCATGATGATGAAACCCCAGGCAGAGTCGGGGGAAGCAGCACGGGCTCCCAGCCTCAGGCCTGCACGGACGGTGTTGGTTGGGGTGAGTCGCCCCAAAAGTCGTGCCGCCGTCCGTGATCTCGAGGACGGGTCAGCCTGCGTGCCCCTGGGCTTCTCTCTCACCCGAGGGTCGTTCTCCTCCAGAGCAGAACCCTGCCACCTCAGGGGTCGCCTGGGGCTGTGTGTTTCCATGCCTCTGCTGTATGACCCTGTGTGTGTGTGTGTGTGTCTGTGTGTGTGCCTCCCATTCTCTCTTCTCTCTCTGTCTCTCAGTCTCTGTGTATTTCTTTCCCACTCTCTGTGGGTTTGTGCCAGCCGAAGTTGCGTCAGGGCTACCAGGTCGGTGGAGGATTGGGGGTGTCGCGAGTTTTGCAGAAACCTATTTGCTCCTCTGGTAGGCGTTTGAGAAAGTGGCTTGGGTCAGGCACAGGCGGCCCCTCCACGCCCCGGGTCCCCGGTGTTCTTTGATTTTCCCTGGCATTGATGGAGAGGTAACCCGTTTCCCCCTTCCACCGGCACATGCCTGGACCCGACCCTTTGCTTCGCCGTCGCCCCGTATGCCTCCGGTGGCACACATTATCAGCAACTGCTGTGGGACTGGCCAGTGCCACGCGTGGTCGCATGGTCTCCCCCTCGGATTCGCCTCTGTTCTTCTTTGCAGGTGTCCTGTAAAGCGCGGTCGGCTTTCCGGAACCCCAAGGCTTTTGCAAGCGGGGCAGGCCACTGGTCTTTCAAAGGAGGAGGGAGGCAGAGGGCTGATGCATCAGTGAATTTACAGCTGACACTAGGCCTTGAGACTTATGGTTTCATTCTGTGTTGCAGCGAGGCCCCGCCGGCCTGACCAGAAGTGGTGAGCCCATCCTATCTCACTCGGAGGGGGCCAAAATCGGATCTCAACGGGAGTTGGGAGAACACAGCAGGCGTCCTGAAGCTCCCCCTCCCTCGGTGGAAGTCGGCTCAAGCAGGTCCGGAGGACAGTACCCCTGGGGGTTTGGGCCTGGGACAGGACGAGACACCCGCGGCCCCCTCTCCCACACCGCCCCAAACAGGACCCAGGATCCAGCCGCCGCCGCGGCGGCAGCAGGAGCATCGCGGCCGCCGCGCGGCGGTGGCAACATTTAAAGGGGACGCAGCCTATCTGTCAGGAGTGGAGCGCGAGTCGGCTCAGCCAATGCGCATGCGCGAGGCGCCAGCGGTTTCTCCCGTCACAGTGGTTCCCACGGTTGTCTTAGAAACCAGTCCCCGAGGCTTGGCAGAGCAGGAGCCTTCCGTGGCAGTGCTTGGGTGTGGAGGCTCTGAGGCTCCGGCCTCATCTCTCCTCGGGGTCGAAGGGAACGTTTGCGGATGCCAGGAGTCGCAAAGGGCCGACCACGATGATGAAACCCCAGGCAGAGTCTGGGGAAGCAGCACGGGATCCCAGCCTCAGGCCTGCACGGACGGTGTTGGTTGGGGTGAGTCTCCCCAAAACTCGTGCCGCCGTCCGTGATCTCGAGGACGGGTCGGCCTGCGTGCCCCTGGGCTTCTCTCTCACCCGAGGGTCGTTCTCCTCCAGAGCAGAACCCTGCCGCCTCAGGGGTCGCCTGGGGCTGTGTGTTTCCATGCCTCTGCTGTATGACCCTGTGTGTGTGTGTGTGTGTCTGTGTGTGTGCCTCCCATTCTCTCTTCTCTCTCTGTCTCTCAGTCTCTGTGTATTTCTTTCCCACTCTCTGTGGGTTTGTGCCAGCCGAAGTTGCGTCAGGGCTACCAGGTCGGTGGAGGATTGGGGGTGTCGCGAGTTTTGCAGAAACCTATTTGCTCCTCTGGTAGGCGTTTGAGAAAGTGGCTTGGGTCAGGCACAGGCGGCCCCTCCACGCCCCGGGTCCCCGGTGTTCTTTGATTTTCCCTGGCATTGATGGAGAGGTAACCCGTTTCCCCCTTCCACCGGCACATGCCTGGACCCGACCCTTTGCTTCGCCGTCGCCCCGTATGCCTCCGGTGGCACACATTATCAGCAACTGCTGTGGGATTGGCCAGTGCCACGCGTGGTCGCATGGTCTCCCCCTCGGATTCGCCTCTGTTCTTCTTTGCAGGTGTCCTGTAAAGCGCGGTCGGCTTTCCGGAACCCCAGGGCTTTTGCAAGCGGGGCAGGCCACTTGTCTTTCAAAGGAAGAGGGAGGCACACGGCTGATGCATCAGTGAATTTACAGCCGAAACTAGGCCTTGAGACTTATGGTTTCATTCTGTGTTGCAGCGAGGCACTGCCTGCCTGACCAGAAGTGGTGAGCCCATCCTATCTCACTCGGAGGGGTCCAAAATCGGATCTCAACGTTAGTACATACAATATCACAGTACACCAAGTATATATTATATACTGTACATAAAATATCAAAGTACACCAATTATACATTAAATACTGCACATAAAATATCACAGTACACCAAATATATATAATATACTGTACATAAAATATCACAATACACCGTATATATTATATACTGTACATAAAATATCAAAATACCCCAAATATATATTATAAACCGTACATAAAATACCAAAGTACACCAAATATATAATATATACTGTACATAAAATATCAAAGTACACCAAATATATATTATATACTGTACATAAAATATCAAAGTACACCAAATATACATTATATACTGTACATACTATATCACAGAACACCAAGTATATATTATATACTGCACACAAAATATAAAAGTACACTAAATATATATTATATGCAGTACATAAAATATCAAAATAACCCTAATATATATTATATCCTGGCATAAAATATCAAAGGGCACCAAATGTATATTATATACTGTACATAAGATATCAAATTTCACCAGATATATATTTTATACTGTACAAAAAATATCAAATTATACTAAATATATATTATATACTGTACATAAAATATCAAATTACAATAAATACTTATTATATACTGTACATAAAATATAAAATTACACCAAATATATATTATATACTATACATAAAATATGAAAATACAAAAAATACATATCACATACTGTACATAAAATATCAAAATACACCGAATATATATTATATACTGTACATAAAATATCAAAGTACACCAAGTATACATTATATACTGCACATAAAATAGCACAGTACAGCAAATATGTATTATATACTGTACATAAAATATCACAATACACCTTATGTATTATATACTGTACATAAAATATCAAAATACCCCGAATATATATTATATACTGTACATGCAATATCAAAGTACACCAAATATATATTATATACTGTACATAAAACATCAAATTACGCTAAATACATACTATATACTGTACATAAAATATAAAAGTACACCAAATATATATTATACACTGTGCATAAAATATGAAAATACACAAAATATATATCACATACTGTACATAAATTATCAAAGTACACCAAATATATATTATATACTGTAAATAAAATATCAATTTAAACTAAATATATATTCTACACTGTACATAAAATATAAAAGTACCCCAATATACATTTTATACTGTACATAATATGTGAAAATACACAAAATACGTATTATATACAGTACATAATATATTAAAGTACACCAAATATGTATTATATACTGTACATAAAATATCAAAGCACTCTAAATATATATTACATACTGTACGTAAAATATCAAATTACCCTAAATATTATATACTATACATAAAATATAAAAGTACACGAAATATATCCTATATACAGTACATAAAATATGAAAATATACAAAATATATATTATATAATGTACATAAAATATCAAAGTACACCAAATATATATTATATACTGTACATAAAATATCAAAATACACCAAGTACAAATTATATACTGTACATATAATATAAAATGACACCCAATTTGTTTTACATACTGTACATGAAATATCAAACTACACTAAATACATATTTTATACTGTACATAAAATATAAAAATACACCAAATATATATTATATACTGTACATAACATGTGAAAATACACAAAATACATATCACACACTGTACATAAGATATCAAAGTACAGCAAATATATATTATATACTGTACAAAAAATATCAAATTAAACTAAATATACATTATATACTGTACATAAAATGTAAAAGTACACCAAATATATATTATATACTGTACATAAAATGTGAAGATACACAAAATACGTATTATATACTGTACATAAAATATAAAAGTACACCAAATATATATTATATGCTGTACATAAAATACCAAAGCACGCCGAATATATATTATGTACTGTATATAAAATATGAAATTACACTAAATAAATATTATATACCATACATAAAATATAAAAGTACACCAAATATATATTATATACTGTACATGAAACATGAAAATATACAAAATATATATTATATACTGTACATAAAATATCAAAGTACACCAAATACATTTAAAGGGGACGCAGCCTGTCTGTCAGGAGTGGAGCGCGAGTCGGCTCAGCCAATGCGCATGCGCGAGGCGCCAACGGTTTCTGCGGTCACCGTGGTTCCCACGGTTGTCTTAGAAACCAGTCCCCGAGGCTTGGCAGAGCAGGAGCCCTCCGTGGCAGTGCTTGGGTGTGGAGGCTCTGAGGCTCCGGCCTCATCTCTCCTCGGGGTCGAAGGGAACGTTTGCGGATGCCAGGAGACGCAAAGGGCCGACCATGATGATGAAACCCCAGGCAGAGTCGGGGGAAGCAGCACGGGCTCCCAGCCTCAGGCCTGCACGGACGGTGTTGGTTGGGGTGAGTCGCCCCAAAAGTCGTGCCGCCGTCCGTGATCTCGAGGACGGGTCAGCCTGCGTGCCCCTGGGCTTCTCTCTCACCCGAGGGTCGTTCTCCTCCAGAGCAGAACCCTGCCACCTCAGGGGTCGCCTGGGGCTGTGTGTTTCCATGCCTCTGCTGTATGACCCTGTGTGTGTGTGTGTGTGTCTGTGTGTGTGCCTCCCATTCTCTCTTCTCTCTCTGTCTCTCAGTCTCTGTGTATTTCTTTCCCACTCTCTGTGGGTTTGTGCCAGCCGAAGTTGCGTCAGGGCTACCAGGTCGGTGGAGGATTGGGGGTGTCGCGAGTTTTGCAGAAACCTATTTGCTCCTCTGGTAGGCGTTTGAGAAAGTGGCTTGGGTCAGGCACAGGCGGCCCCTCCACGCCCCGGGTCCCCGGTGTTCTTTGATTTTCCCTGGCATTGATGGAGAGGTAACCCGTTTCCCCCTTCCACCGGCACATGCCTGGACCCGACCCTTTGCTTCGCCGTCGCCCCGTATGCCTCCGGTGGCACACATTATCAGCAACTGCTGTGGGACTGGCCAGTGCCACGCGTGGTCGCATGGTCTCCCCCTCGGATTCGCCTCTGTTCTTCTTTGCAGGTGTCCTGTAAAGCGCGGTCGGCTTTCCGGAACCCCAGGGCTTTTGCAAGCGGGGCAGGCCACTGGTCTTTCAAAGGAGGAGGGAGGCAGAGGGCTGATGCATCAGTGAATTTACAGCTGACACTAGGCCTTGAGACTTATGGTTTCATTCTGTGTTGCAGCGAGGCCCTGCCGGCCTGACCAGAAGTGGTGAGCCCATCCTATCTCACTCGGAGGGGGCCAAAATCGGATCTCAACGGGAGTTGGGAGAACACAGCAGGCGTCCTGAAGCTCCCCCTCCCTCGGTGGAAGTCGGCTCAAGCAGGTCCGGAGGACAGTACCCCTGGGGGTTTGGGCCTGGGACAGGACGAGACACCCGCGGCCCCCTCTCCCACACCGCCCCAAACAGGACCCAGGATCCAGCCGCCGCCGCGGCGGCAGCAGGAGCATCGCGGCCGCCGCGCGGCGGTGGCAACATTTAAAGGGGACGCAGCCTATCTGTCAGGAGTGGAGCGCGAGTCGGCTCAGCCAATGCGCATGCGCGAGGCGCCAGCGGTTTCTCCCGTCACAGTGGTTCCCACGGTTGTCTTAGAAACCAGTCCCCGAGGCTTGGCAGAGCAGGAGCCCTCCGTGGCAGTGCTTGGGTGTGGAGGCTCTGAGGCTCCGGCCTCATCTCTCCTCGGGGTCGAAGGGAACGTTTGCGGATGCCAGGAGTCGCAAAGGGCCGACCACGATGATGAAACCCCAGGCAGAGTCTGGGGAAGCAGCACGGGATCCCAGCCTCAGGCCTGCACGGACGGTGTTGGTTGGGGTGAGTCTCCCCAAAACTCGTGCCGCCGTCCGTGATCTCGAGGACGGGTCGGCCTGCGTGCCCCTGGGCTTCTCTCTCACCCGAGGGTCGTTCTCGTCCAGAGCAGAACCCTGCCGCCTCAGGGGTCGCCTGGGGCTGTGTGTTTCCATGCCTCTGCTGTATGACTCTGTGTGTGTGTGTGTGTCTGTGTGTGTGCCTCCCATTCTCTCTTCTCCCTCTGTCTCTCAGTCTCTGTGTGTTTCTTTCCCACTCTCTGTGGGTTTGTGCCAGCCGAAGTTGCGTCAGGGCTACCAGGTCGGTGGAGGATTGGGGGTGTCGCGAGTTTTGCAGAAACCTATTTGCTCCTCTGGTAGGCGTTTGAAAACGTGGCTTGGGTCAGGCACAGGCGGCCCCTCCACGCCCCGGGTCCCAGGTGTTCTTCGATTTTCCCTGGCATTGATGGAGAGGTAACCCGTTTCCCCCTTCCACCGGCACATGCCTGGACCCGACCCTTTGCTTCGCCGTCGCCCCGTATGCCTCCGGTGGCACACATTATCAGCAACTGCTGTGGGATTGGCCAGTGCCACGCGTGGTCGCATGGTCTCCCCCTCGGATTCGCCTCTGTTCTTCTTTGCAGGTGTCCTGTAAAGCGCGGTCGGCTTTCCGGAACCCCAGGGCTTTTGCAAGCGGGGCAGGCCACTTGTCTTTCAAAGGAAGAGGGAGGCACACGGCTGATGCATCAGTGAATTTACAGCCGAAACTAGGCCTTGAGACTTATGGTTTCATTCTGTGTTGCAGCGAGGCACTGCCTGCCTGACCAGAAGTGGTGAGCCCATCCTATCTCACTCGGAGGGGTCCAAAATCGGATCTCAACGTTAGTACATACAATATCACAGTACACCAAGTATATATTATATACTGTACATAAAATATCAAAGTACACCAATTATACATTAAATACTGCACAAAAAATATCACAGTACACCAAATATATATAATATACTGTACATAAAATATCACAATACACCGTATATATTATATACTGTACATAAAATATCAAAATACCCCAAATATATATTATAAACCGTACATAAAATACCAAAGTACACCAAATATATAATATATACTGTACATAAAATATCAAAGTACACCAAATATATATTATATACTGTACATAAAATATCAAAGTACACCAAATATACATTATATACTGTACATACTATATCACAGAACACCAAGTATATATTATATACTGCACACAAAATATAAAAGTACACTAAATATATATTATATACCGTACATAAAATATCAAAATAACCCTAATATATATTATATCCTGGCATAAAATATCAAAGGGCACCAAATGTATATTATATACTGTACATAAGATATCAAATTTCACCAGATATATATTTCATACTGTACAAAAAATATCAAATTATACTAAATATATATTATATACTGTACATAAAATATCAAATTACACTAAATACTTATTATATACTGTACATAAAATATAAAATTACACCAAATATATATTATATACTATACATAAAATATGAAAATACAAAAAATACATATCACATACTGTACATAAAATATCAAAATACACCGAATATATATTATATACTGTACATAAAATATCAAAGTACACCAAGTATACATTATATACTGCACATAAAACAGCACAGTACAGCAAATATGTATTATATACTGTACATAAAATATCACAATACACCATATATATTATGTACTGTACATAAAATATCAAAATACCCCAAATATATATTATATACTGTACATACAGTATCAAAGTACACCAAATATATATTATATACTGTACATAAAACATCAAATTACGCTAAATACATACTATATACTGTACATAAAATATAAAAGTACACCAAATATATATTATACACTGTGCATAAAATATGAAAATACACAAAATATATATCACATACTGTACATAAATTATCAAAGTACACCAAATATATATTATATACTGTAAATAAAATATCAATTTAAACTAATATATATTCTACACTGTACATAAAATATAAAAGTACCCCAAATATACATTTTATACTGTACATAATATGTGAAAATACACAAAATACGTATTATATACAGTACATAATATATTAAAGTACACCAAATATGTATTATATACTGTACATAAAATATCAAAGCACTCTAAATATATATTACATACGGTACATAAAATATCAAATTACCCTAAATATTATATACTATACATAAAATATAAAAGTACACGAAATATATCCTATATACTGTACATAAAATATGAAAATATACAAAATATATATTATATAATGTACATAAAATATCAAAGTACACCAAATATATATTATGTACTGTACATAAAATATCAAAATACACCAAGTACAAATTATATACTGTACATATAATATAAAATGACACCCAATTTGTTTTACATACTGTACATGAAATATCAAACTACACTAAATACATATTTTATACTGTACATAAAATATAAAAATACACCAAATATATATTATATACTGTACATAACATGTGAAAATACACAAAATACATATCACACACTGTACATAAGATATCAAAGTACAGCAAATATATATTATATACTGTACAAAAAATATCAAATTAAACTAAATATACATTATATACTGTACATAAAATGTAAAAGTACACCAAATATATATTATATACTGTACATAAAATGTGAAGATACACAAAATACGTATTATATACTGTACATAAAATATAAAAGTACACCAAATATATATTATATGCTGTACATAAAATACCAAAGCACGCCGAATATATATTATGTACTGTATATAAAATATGAAATTACACTAAATAAATATTATATACCATACATAAAATATAAAAGTACACCAAATATATATTATATACTGTACATGAAACATGAAAATATACAAAATATATATTATATACTGTACATAAAATATCAAAGTACACCAAATACATTTAAAGGGGACGCAGCCTGTCTGTCAGGAGTGGAGCGCGAGTCGGCTCAGCCAATGCGCATGCGCGAGGCGCCAACGGTTTCTGCGGTCACCGTGGTTCCCACGGTTGTCTTAGAAACCAGTCCCCGAGGCTTGGCAGAGCAGGAGCCCTCCGTGGCAGTGCTTGGGTGTGGAGGCTCTGAGGCTCCGGCCTCATCTCTCCTCGGGGTCGAAGGGAACGTTTGCGGATGCCAGGAGACGCAAAGGGCCGACCATGATGATGAAACCCCAGGCAGAGTCGGGGGAAGCAGCACGGGCTCCCAGCCTCAGGCCTGCACGGACGGTGTTGGTTGGGGTGAGTCGCCCCAAAAGTCGTGCCGCCGTCCGTGATCTCGAGGACGGGTCAGCCTGCGTGCCCCTGGGCTTCTCTCTCACCCGAGGGTCGTTCTCCTCCAGAGCAGAACCCTGCCACCTCAGGGGTCGCCTGGGGCTGTGTGTTTCCATGCCTCTGCTGTATGACTCTGTGTGTGTGTGTGTGTCTGTGTGTGTGCCTCCCATTCTCTCTTCTCTCTCTGTCTCTCAGTCTCTGTGTATTTCTTTCCCACTCTCTGTGGGTTTGTGCCAGCCGAAGTTGCGTCAGGGCTACCAGGTCGGTGGAGGATTGGGGGTGTCGCGAGTTTTGCAGAAACCTATTTGCTCCTCTGGTAGGCGTTTGAGAAAGTGGCTTGGGTCAGGCACAGGCGGCCCCTCCACGCCCCGGGTCCCCGGTGTTCTTTGATTTTCCCTGGCATTGATGGAGAGGTAACCCGTTTCCCCCTTCCACCGGCACATGCCTGGACCCGACCCTTTGCTTCGCCGTCGCCCCGTATGCCTCCGGTGGCACACATTATCAGCAACTGCTGTGGGACTGGCCAGTGCCACGCGTGGTCGCATGGTCTCCCCCTCGGATTCGCCTCTGTTCTTCTTTGCAGGTGTCCTGTAAAGCGCGGTCGGCTTTCCGGAACCCCAGGGCTTTTGCAAGCGGGGCAGGCCACTGGTCTTTCAAAGGAGGAGGGAGGCAGAGGGCTGATGCATCAGTTAATTTACAGCTGACACTAGGCCTTGAGACTTATGGTTTCATTCTGTGTTGCAGCGAGGCCCTGCCGGCCTGACCAGAAGTGGTGAGCCCATCCTATCTCACTCGGAGGGGGCCAAAATCGGATCTCAGCGGGAGTTGGGAGAACACAGCAGGCGTCCTGAAGCTCCCCCTCCCTCGGTGGAAGTCGGCTCAAGCAGGTCCGGAGGACAGTACCCCTGGGGGTTTGGGCCTGGGACAGGACGAGACACCCGCGGCCCCCTCTCCCACACCGCCCCAAACAGGACCCAGGATCCAGCCGCCGCCGCGGCGGCAGCAGGAGCATCGCGGCCGCCGCGCGGCGGTGGCAACATTTAAAGGGGACGCAGCCTATCTGTCAGGAGTGGAGCGCGAGTCGGCTCAGCCAATGCGCATGCGCGAGGCGCCAGCGGTTTCTCCCGTCACAGTGGTTCCCACGGTTGTCTTAGAAACCAGTCCCCGAGGCTTGGCAGAGCAGGAGCCCTCCGTGGCAGTGCTTGGGTGTGGAGGCTCTGAGGCTCCGGCCTCATCTCTCCTCGGGGTCGAAGGGAACGTTTGCGGATGCCAGGAGTCGCAAAGGGCCGACCACGATGATGAAACCCCAGGCAGAGTCTGGGGAAGCAGCACGGGATCCCAGCCTCAGGCCTGCACGGACGGTGTTGGTTGGGGTGAGTCTCCCCAAAACTCGTGCCGCCGTCCGTGATCTCGAGGACGGGTCGGCCTGCGTGCCCCTGGGCTTCTCTCTCACCCGAGGGTCGTTCTCCTCCAGAGCAGAACCCTGCCGCCTCAGGGGTCGCCTGGGGCTGTGTGTTTCCATGCCTCTGCTGTATGACTCTGTGTGTGTGTGTGTGTCTGTGTGTGTGCCTCCCATTCTCTCTTCTCCCTCTGTCTCTCAGTCTCTGTGTGTTTCTTTCCCACTCTCTGTGGGTTTGTGCCAGCCGAAGTTGCGTCAGGGCTACCAGGTCGGTGGAGGATTGGGGGTGTCGCGAGTTTTGCAGAAACCTATTTGCTCCTCTGGTAGGCGTTTGAAAACGTGGCTTGGGTCAGGCACAGGCGGCCCCTCCACGCCCCGGGTCCCAGGTGTTCTTCGATTTTCCCTGGCATTGATGGAGAGGTAACCCGTTTCCCCCTTCCACCGGCACATGCTTGGACCCGACCCTTTGCTTCGCCGTCGCCCCGTATGCCTCCGGTGGCACACATTATCAGCAACTGCTGTGGGATTGGCCAGTGCCACGCGTGGTCGCATGGTCTCCCCCTCGGATTCGCCTCTGTTCTTCTTTGCAGGTGTCCTGTAAAGCGCGGTCGGCTTTCCGGAACCCCAGGGCTTTTGCAAGCGGGGCAGGCCACTTGTCTTTCAAAGGAAGAGGGAGGCACACGGCTGATGCATCAGTGAATTTACAGCCGAAACTAGGCCTTGAGACTTATGGTTTCATTCTGTGTTGCAGCGAGGCACTGCCTGCCTGACCAGAAGTGGTGAGCCCATCCTATCTCACTCGGAGGGGTCCAAAATCGGATCTCAACGTTAGTACATACAATATCACAGTACACCAAGTATATATTATATACTGTACATAAAATATCAAAGTACACCAATTATACATTAAATACTGCACATAAAATATCACAGTACACCAAATATATATAATATACTGTACATAAAATATCACAATACACCGTATATATTATATACTGTACATAAAATATCAAAATACCCCAAATATATATTATAAACCGTACATAAAATACCAAAGTACACCAAATATATAATATATACTGTACATAAAATATCAAAGTACACCAAATATATATTATATACTGTACATAAAATATCAAAGTACACCAAATATACATTATATACTGTACATACTATATCACAGAACACCAAGTATATATTATATACTGCACACAAAATATAAAAGTACACTAAATATATATTATATACCGTACATAAAATATCAAAATAACCCTAATATATATTATATCCTGGCATAAAATATCAAAGGGCACCAAATGTATATTATATACTGTACATCAGATATCAAATTTCACCAGATATATATTTTATATTGTACAAAAAATATCAAATTATACTAAATATATATTATATACTGTACATAAAATATCAAATTACACTAAATACTTATTATATACTGTACATAAAATATAAAATTACACCAAATATATATTATATACTATACATAAAATATGAAAATACAAAAAATACATATCACATACTGTACATAAAATATCAAATTACACCGAATATATATTATATACTGTACATAAAATATCAAAGTACACCAAGTATACATTATATACTGCACATAAAATAGCACAGTACAGCAAATATGTATTATATACTGTACATAAAATATCACAATACACCATATGTATTATGTACTGTACATAAAATATCAAAATACCCCGAATATATATTATATACTGTACATACAGTATCAAAGTACACCAAATATATATTATATACTGTACATAAAACATCAAATTACGCTAAATACATACTATCTACTGTACATAAAATATAAAAGTACACCAAATATATATTATACACTGTGCATAAAATATGAAAATACACAAAATATATATCACATACTGTACATAAATTATCAAAGTACACCAAATATATATTATATACTGTAAATAAAATATCAATTTAAACTAAATATATATTCTACACTGTACATAAAATATAAAAGTACCCCAAATATACATTTTATACTATACATAATATGTGAAAATACACAAAATACGTATTATATACAGTACATAATATATTAAAGTACACCAAATATGTATTATATACTGTACATAAAATATCAAAGCACTCTAAATATATATTACATACTGTACATAAAATATCAAATTACCCTAAATATTATATACTATACATAAAATATAAAAGTACACGAAATATATCCTATATACTGTACATAAAATATGAAAATATACAAAATATATGTTATATAATGTACATAAAATATCAAAGTACACCAAATATATATTATGTACTGTACATAAAATATCAAAATACAACAAGTACAAATTATATACTGTACATATAATATAAAATGACACCCAATTTGTTTTACATACTGTACATGAAATATCAAACTACACTAAATACATATTTTATACTGTACATAAAATATAAAAATACACCAAATATATATTATATACTGTACATAACATGTGAAAATACACAAAATACATATCACACACTGTACATAAGATATCAAAGTACAGCAAATATATATTATATACTGTACAAAAAATATCAAATTAAACTAAATATACATTATATACTGTACATAAAATGTAAAAGTACACCAAATATATATTATATACTGTACATAAAATGTGAAGATGCACAAAATACGTATTATATACTGTACATAAAATATAAAAGTACACCAAATATATATTATATGCTGTACATAAAATACCAAAGCACGCCGAATATATATTATGTACTGTATATAAAATATGAAATTACACTAAATAAATATTATATACCATACATAAAATATAAAAGTACACCAAATACATATTATATACTGTACATGAAACATGAAAATATACAAAATATATATTATATACTGTACATAAAATATCAAAGTACACCAAATACATTTAAAGGGGACGCAGCCTGTCTGTCAGGAGTGGAGCGCGAGTCGGCTCAGCCAATGCGCATGCGCGAGGCGCCAACGGTTTCTGCGGTCACCGTGGTTCCCACGGTTGTCTTAGAAACCAGTCCCCGAGGCTTGGCAGAGCAGGAGCCCTCCGTGGCAGTGCTTGGGTGTGGAGGCTCTGAGGCTCCGGCCTCATCTCTCCTCGGGTTCGAAGGGAACGTTTGCGGATGCCAGGAGACGCAAAGGGCCGACCATGATGATGAAACCCCAGGCAGAGTCGGGGGAAGCAGCACGGGATCCCAGCCTCAGGCCTGCACGGACGGTGTTGGTTGGGGTGAGTCGCCCCAAAAGTCGTGCCGCCGTCCGTGATCTCGAGGACGGGTCAGCCTGCGTGCCCCTGGACTTCTCTCTCACCCGAGGGTCGTTCTCCTCCAGAGCAGAACCCTGCCACCTCAGGGGTCGCCTGGGGCTGTGTGTTTCCATGCCTCTGCTGTATGACCCTGTGTGTGTGTGTGTGTGTCTGTGTGCGTGCCTCCCATTCTCTCTTCTCTCTCTGTCTCTCAGTCTCTGTGTATTTCTTTCCCACTCTCTGTGGGTTTGTGCCAGCCGAAGTTGCGTCAGGGCTACCAGGTCGGTGGAGGATTGGGGGTGTCGCGAGTTTTGCAGAAACCTATTTGCTCCTCTGGTAGGCGTTTGAAAACGTGGCTTGGGTCAGGCACAGGCGGCCCCTCCACGCCCCGGGTCCCAGGTGTTCTTCGATTTTCCCTGGCATTGATGGAGAGGTAACCCGTTTCCCCCTTCCACCGGCACATGCCTGGACCCGACCCTTTGCTTCGCCGTCGCCCCGTATGCCTCCGGTGGCACACATTATCAGCAACTGCTGTGGGATTGGCCAGTGCCACGCGTGGTCGCATGGTCTACCCCTCGGATTCGCCTCTGTTCTTCTTTGCAGGTGTCCTGTAAAGCGCGGTCGGCTTTCCGGAACCCCAGGGCTTTTGCAAGCGGGGCAGGCCACTTGTCTTTCAAAGGAAGAGGGAGGCACACGGCTGATGCATCAGTGAATTTACAGCCGACACTAGGCCTTGAGACTTATGGTTTCATTCTGTGTTGCAGCGAGGCACTGCCTGCCTGACCAGAAGTGGTGAGCCCATCCTATCTCACTCGGAGGGGTCCAAAATCGGATCTCAACGTTAGTACATACAATATCACAGTACACCAAGTATATATTATATACTGTACATAAAATATCAAAGTACACCAATTATACATTAAATATAGCACGTAAAATATCACAGTACACCAAATATATATAATATACTGTACATAAAATATCACAATACACCGTATATATTATATACTGTACATAAAATATCAAAATACCCCAAATATATATTATAAACCGTACATAAAATACCAAAGTACACCAAATATATAATATATACTGTACATAAAATATCAAAGTACACCAAATATATATTTTATACTGTACATAAAATATCAAAGTACACCAAATATACATTATATACTGTACATACTATATCACAGAACTCCAAGTATATATTATATACTGCACACAAAATATAATAGTACACTAAATATATATTATATACCGTACATAAAATATCAAAATAACCCTAATATATATTACATCCTGGCATAAAATATCAAAGGGCACCAAATGTATATTATATACTGTACATAAGATATCAAATTTCACCAGATATATATTTTATACTGTACAAAAAATATCAAATTATACTAAATACATATTATATACTGTACATAAAATATCAAATTACAATAAATACTTATTATATACTGTACATAAAATATAAAATTACACCAAATATATATTATATACTATACATAAAATATGAAAATACAAAAAATACATATCACATACTGTACATAAAATATCAAAATACACCGAATATATATTATATACTGTACATAAAATATCAAAGTACACCAAGTATACATTATATACTGCACATAAAATAGCACAGTACAGCAAATATGTATTATATACTGTACATAAAATATCACAATACACCTTATGTATTATATACTGTACATAAAATATCAAAATACCCCGAATATATATTATATACTGTACATACAATATCAAAGTACACCAAATATATATTATATACTGTACATAAAACATCAAATTACGCTAAATACATACTATATACTGTACATAAAATATAAAAGTACACCAAATATATATTATACACTGTGCATAAAATATGAAAATACACAAAATATATATCACATACTGTACATAAATTATCAAAGTACACCAAATATATATTATATACTGTAAATAAAATATCAATTTAAACTAAATATATATTCTACACTGTACATAAAATATAAAAGTACCCCAAATATACATTTTATACTGTACATAATATGTGAAAATACACAAAATACGTATTATATACAGTACATAATATATTAAAGTACACCAAATATGTATTATATACTGTACATAAAATATCAAAGCACTCTAAATATATATTACATACTGTACGTAAAATATCAAATTACCCTAAATATTATATACTATACATAAAATATAAAAGTACACGAAATATATCCTATATACTGTACATAAAATATGAAAATATACAAAATATATATTATATAATGTACATAAAATATCAAAGTACACCAAATATATATTATATACTGTACATAAAATATCAAAATACACCAAGTACAAATTATATACTGTACATATAATATAAAATGACACCCAATTTGTTTTACATACTGTACATGAAATATCAAACTACACTAAATACATATTTTATACTGTACATAAAATATAAAAATACACCAAATATATATTATATACTGTACATAACATGTGAAAATACACAAAATACATATCACACACTGTACATAAGATATCAAAGTACAGCAAATATATATTATATACTGTACAAAAAATATCAAATTAAACTAAATATACATTATATACTGTACATAAAATGTAAAAGTACACCAAATATATATTATATACTGTACATAAAATGTGAAGATACACAAAATACGTATTATATACTGTACATAAAATATAAAAGTACACCAAATATATATTATATGCTGTACATAAAATACCAAAGCACGCCAAATATATATTATGTACTGTATATAAAATATGAAATTACACTAAATAAATATTATATACCATACATAAAATATAAAAGTACACCAAATATATATTATATACTGTACATGAAACATGAAAATATACAAAATATATATTATATACTGTACATAAAATATCAAAGTACACCAAATACATTTAAAGGGGACGCAGCCTGTCTGTCAGGAGTGGAGCGCGAGTCGGCTCAGCCAATGCGCATGCGCGAGGCGCCAACGGTTTCTGCGGTCACCGTGGTTCCCACGGTTGTCTTAGAAACCAGTCCCCGAGGCTTGGCAGAGCAGGAGCCCTCCGTGGCAGTGCTTGGGTGTGGAGGCTCTGAGGCTCCGGCCTCATCTCTCCTCGGGGTCGAAGGGAACGTTTGCGGATGCCAGGAGACGCAAAGGGCCGACCATGATGATGAAACCCCAGGCAGAGTCGGGGGAAGCAGCACGGGCTCCCAGCCTCAGGCCTGCACGGACGGTGTTGGTTGGGGTGAGTCGCCCCAAAAGTCGTGCCGCCGTCCGTGATCTCGAGGACGGGTCAGCCTGCGTGCCCCTGGGCTTCTCTCTCACCCGAGGGTCGTTCTCCTCCAGAGCAGAACCCTGCCACCTCAGGGGTCGCCTGGGGCTGTGTGTTTCCATGCCTCTGCTGTATGACCCTGTGTGTGTGTGTGTGTGTCTGTGTGTGTGCCTCCCATTCTCTCTTCTCTCTCTGTCTCTCAGTCTCTGTGTATTTCTTTCCCACTCTCTGTGGGTTTGTGCCAGCCGAAGTTGCGTCAGGGCTACCAGGTCGGTGGAGGATTGGGGGTGTCGCGAGTTTTGCAGAAACCTATTTGCTCCTCTGGTAGGCGTTTGAGAAAGTGGCTTGGGTCAGGCACAGGCGGCCCCTCCACGCCCCGGGTCCCCGGTGTTCTTTGATTTTCCCTGGCATTGATGGAGAGGTAACCCGTTTCCCCCTTCCACCGGCACATGCCTGGACCCGACCCTTTGCTTCGCCGTCGCCCCGTATGCCTCCGGTGGCACACATTATCAGCAACTGCTGTGGGACTGGCCAGTGCCACGCGTGGTCGCATGGTCTCCCCCTCGGATTCGCCTCTGTTCTTCTTTGCAGGTGTCCTGTAAAGCGCGGTCGGCTTTCCGGAACCCCAGGGCTTTTGCAAGCGGGGCAGGCCACTGGTCTTTCAAAGGAGGAGGGAGGCAGAGGGCTGATGCATCAGTTAATTTACAGCTGACACTAGGCCTTGAGACTTATGGTTTCATTCTGTGTTGCAGCGAGGCCCTGCCGGCCTGACCAGAAGTGGTGAGCCCATCCTATCTCACTCGGAGGGGGCCAAAATCGGATCTCAGCGGGAGTTGGGAGAACACAGCAGGCGTCCTGAAGCTCCCCCTCCCTCGGTGGAAGTCGGCTCAAGCAGGTCCGGAGGACAGTACCCCTGGGGGTTTGGGCCTGGGACAGGACGAGACACCCGCGGCCCCCTCTCCCACACCGCCCCAAACAGGACCCAGGATCCAGCCGCCGCCGCGGCGGCAGCAGGAGCATCGCGGCCGCCGCGCGGCGGTGGCAACATTTAAAGGGGACGCAGCCTATCTGTCAGGAGTGGAGCGCGAGTCGGCTCAGCCAATGCGCATGCGCGAGGCGCCAGCGGTTTCTCCCGTCACAGTGGTTCCCACGGTTGTCTTAGAAACCAGTCCCCGAGGCTTGGCAGAGCAGGAGCCCTCCGTGGCAGTGCTTGGGTGTGGAGGCTCTGAGGCTCCGGCCTCATCTCTCCTCGGGGTCGAAGGGAACGTTTGCGGATGCCAGGAGTCGCAAAGGGCCGACCACGATGATGAAACCCCAGGCAGAGTCTGGGGAAGCAGCACGGGATCCCAGCCTCAGGCCTGCACGGACGGTGTTGGTTGGGGTGAGTCGCCCCAAAAGTCGTGCCGCCGTCCGTGATCTCGAGGACGGGTCAGCCTGCGTGCCCCTGGGCTTCTCTCTCACCCGAGGGTCGTTCTCCTCCAGAGCAGAACCCTGCCACCTCAGGGGTCGCCTGGGGCTGTGTGTTTCCATGCCTCTGCTGTATGACTCTGTGTGTGTGTGTGTGTCTGTGTGTGTGCCTCCCATTCTCTCTTCTCCCTCTGTCTCTCAGTCTCTGTGTGTTTCTTTCCCACTCTCTGTGGGTTTGTGCCAGCCGAAGTTGCGTCAGGGCTACCAGGTCGGTGGAGGATTGGGGGTGTCGCGAGTTTTGCAGAAACCTATTTGCTCCTCTGGTAGGCGTTTGAAAACGTGGCTTGGGTCAGGCACAGGCGGCCCCTCCACGCCCCGGGTCCCAGGTGTTCTTCGATTTTCCCTGGCATTGATGGAGAGGTAACCCGTTTCCCCCTTCCACCGGCACATGCCTGGACCCGACCCTTTGCTTCGCCGTCGCCCCGTATGCCTCCGGTGGCACACATTATCAGCAACTGCTGTGGGATTGGCCAGTGCCACGCGTGGTCGCATGGTCTCCCCCTCGGATTCGCCTCTGTTCTTCTTTGCAGGTGTCCTGTAAAGCGCGGTCGGCTTTCCGGAACCCCAGGGCTTTTGCAAGCGGGGCAGGCCACTTGTCTTTCAAAGGAAGAGGGAGGCACACGGCTGATGCATCAGTGAATTTACAGCCGAAACTAGGCCTTGAGACTTATGGTTTCATTCTGTGTTGCAGCGAGGCACTGCCTGCCTGACCAGAAGTGGTGAGCCCATCCTATCTCACTCGGAGGGGTCCAAAATCGGATCTCAACGTTAGTACATACAATATCACAGTACACCAAGTATATATTATATACTGTACATAAAATATCAAAGTACACCAATTATACATTAAATACTGCACATAAAATATCACAGTACACCAAATATATATAATATACTGTACATAAAATATCACAATACACCGTATATATTATATACTGTACATAAAATATCAAAATACCCCAAATATATATTATAAACCGTACATAAAATACCAAAGTACACCAAATATATAATATATACTGTACATAAAATATCAAAGTACACCAAATATATATTATATACTGTACATAAAATATCAAAGTACACCAAATATACATTATATACTGTACATACTATATCACAGAACACCAAGTATATATTATATACTGCACACAAAATATAAAAGTACACTAAATATATATTATATACCGTACATAAAATATCAAAATAACCCTAATATATATTATATCCTGGCATAAAATATCAAAGGGCACCAAATGTATATTATATACTGTACAAAAGATATCAAATTTCACCAGATATATATTTTATACTGTACAAAAAATATCAAATTATACTAAATATATATTATATACTGTACATAAAATATCAAATTACACTAAATACTTATTATATACTGTACATAAAATATAAAATTACACCAAATATATATTATATACTATACATAAAATATGAAAATACAAAAAATACATATCACATACTGTACATAAAATATCAAAATACACCGAATATATATTATATACTGTACATAAAATATCAAAGTACACCAAGTATACATTATATACTGCACATAAAATAGCACAGTACAGCAAATATGCATTATATACTGTACATAAAATATCACAATACACCATATATATAATGTACTTTACATAAAATATCAAAATACCCCAAATATATATTGTATACTGTACATACAGTATCAAAGTACACCAAATATATATTATATACTGTACATAAAACATCAAATTACGCTAAATACATACTATATACTGTACATAAAATATAAAAGTACACCAAATATATATTATACACTGTGCATAAAATATGAAAATACACAAAATATATATCACATACTGTACATAAATTATCAAAGTACACCAAATATATATTATATACTGTAAATAAAATATCAATTTAAACTAAATATATATTCTACACTGTACATAAAATATAAAAGTACCCCAAATATACATTTTATACTGTACATAATATGTGAAAATACACAAAATACGTATTATATACAGTACATAATATATTAAAGTACACCAAATATGTATTATATACTGTACATAAAATATCAAAGCACTCTAATTATATATTACATACTGTACATAAAATATCAAATTACCCTAAATATTATATACTATACATAAAATATAAAAGTACACGAAATATATCCTATATACTGTACATAAAATATGAAAATATACAAAATATATATTATATAATGTACATAAAATATCAAAGTACACCAAATATATATTATGTACTGTACATAAAATATCAAAATACACCAAGTACAAATTATATACTGTACATATAATATAAAATGACACCCAATTTGTTTTACATACTGTACATGAAATATCAAACTACACTAAATACATATTTTATACTGTACATAAAATATAAAAATACACCAAATATATATTATATACTGTACATAACATGTGAAAATACACAAAATACATATCACACACTGTACATAAGATATCAAAGTACAGCAAATATATATTATATACTGTACAAAAAATATCAAATTAAACTAAATATACATTATATACTGTACATAAAATGTAAAAGTACACCAAATATATATTATATACTGTACATAAAATGTGAAGATACAAAAAATACGTATTATATACTGTACATAAAATATAAAAGTACACCAAATATATATTATATGCTGTACATAAAATACCAAAGCACGCCGAATATATATTATGTACTGTATATAAAATATGAAATTACACTAAATAAATATTATATACCATACATAAAATATAAAAGTACACCAAATATATATTATATACTGTACATGAAACATGAAAATATACAAAATATATATTATATACTGTACATAAAATATCAAAGTACACCAAATACATTTAAAGGGGACGCAGCCTGTCTGTCAGGAGTGGAGCGCGAGTCGGCTCAGCCAATGCGCATGCGCGAGGCGCCAACGGTTTCTGCGGTCACCGTGGTTCCCACGGTTGTCTTAGAAACCAGTCCCCGAGGCTTGGCAGAGCAGGAGCCCTCCGTGGCAGTGCTTGGGTGTGGAGGCTCTGAGGCTCCGGCCTCATCTCTCCTCGGGGTCGAAGGGAACGTTTGCGGATGCCAGGAGACGCAAAGGGCCGACCATGATGATGAAACCCCAGGCAGAGTCGGGGGAAGCAGCACGGGCTCCCAGCCTCAGGCCTGCACGGACGGTGTTGGTTGGGGTGAGTCGCCCCAAAAGTCGTGCCGCCGTCCGTGATCTCCAGGACGGGTCAGCCTGCGTGCCCCTGGGCTTCTCTCTCACCCGAGGGTCGTTCTCCTCCAGAGCAGAACCCTGCCACCTCAGGGGTCGCCTGGGGCTGTGTGTTTCCATGCCTCTGCTGTATGACCCTGTGTGTGTGTGTGTGTGTCCGTGTGTGTGCCTCCCATTCTCTCTTCTCTCTCTGTCTCTCAGTCTCTGTGTATTTCTTTCCCACTCTCTGTGGGTTTGTGCCAGCCGAAGTTGCGTCAGGGCTACCAGGTCGGTGGAGGATTGGGGGTGTCGCGAGTTTTGCAGAAACCTATTTGCTCCTCTGGTAGGCGTTTGAGAAAGTGGCTTGGGTCAGGCAGAGGCGGCCCCTCCACGCCCCGGGTCCCCGGTGTTCTTTGATTTTCCCTGGCATTGATGGAGAGGTAACCCGTTTCCCCCTTCCACCGGCACATGCCTGGACCCGACCCTTTGCTTCGCCGTCGCCCCGTATGCCTCCGGTGGCACACATTATCAGCAACTGCTGTGGGACTGGCCAGTGCCACGCGTGGTCGCATGGTCTCCCCCTCGGATTCGCCTCTGTTCTTCTTTGCAGGTGTCCTGTAAAGCGCGGTCGGCTTTCCGGAACCCCAAGGCTTTTGCAAGCGGGGCAGGCCACTGGTCTTTCAAAGGAGGAGGGAGGCAGAGGGCTGATGCATCAGTGAATTTACAGCTGACACTAGGCCTTGAGACTTATGGTTTCATTCTGTGTTGCAGCGAGGCCCTGCCGGCCTGACCAGAAGTGGTGAGCCCATCCTATCTCACTCGGAGGGGGCCAAAATCGGATCTCAACGGGAGTTGGGAGAACACAGCGGGCGTCCTGAAGCTCCCCCTCCCTCGGTGGAAGTCGGCTCAAGCAGGTCCGGAGGACAGTACCCCTGGGGGTTTGGGCCTGGGACAGGACGAGACACCCGCGGCCCCCTCTCCCACACCGCCCCAAACAGGACCCAGGATCCAGCCGCCGCCGCGGCGGCAGCAGGAGCATCGCGGCCGCCGCGCGGCGGTGGCAACATTTAAAGGGGACGCAGCCTATCTGTCAGGAGTGGAGCGCGAGTCGGCTCAGCCAATGCGCATGCGCGAGGCGCCAGCGGTTTCTCCCGTCACAGTGGTTCCCACGGTTGTCTTAGAAACCAGTCCCCGAGGCTTGGCAGAGCAGGAGCCCTCCGTGGCAGTGCTTGGGTGTGGAGGCTCTGAGGCTCCGGCCTCATCTCTCCTCGGGGTCGAAGGGAACGTTTGCGGATGCCAGGAGTCGCAAAGGGCCGACCACGATGATGAAACCCCAGGCAGAGTCTGGGGAAGCAGCACGGGATCCCAGCCTCAGGCCTGCACGGACGGTGTTGGTTGGGGTGAGTCGCCCCAAAAGTCGTGCCGCCGTCCGTGATCTCGAGGACGGGTCGGCCTGCGTGCCCCTGGGCTTCTCTCTCACCCGAGGGTCGTTCTCCTCCAGAGCAGAACCCTGCCACCTCAGGGGTCGCCTGGGGCTGTGTGTTTCCATGCCTCTGCTGTATGACTCTGTGTGTGTGTGTGTGTCTGTGTGTGTGCCTCCCATTCTCTCTTCTCCCTCTGTCTCTCAGTCTCTGTGTGTTTCTTTCCCACTCTCTGTGGGTTTGTGCCAGCCGAAGTTGCGTCAGGGCTACCAGGTCGGTGGAGGATTGGGGGTGTCGCGAGTTTTGCAGAAACCTATTTGCTCCTCTGGTAGGCGTTTGAAAACGTGGCTTGGGTCAGGCACAGGCGGCCCCTCCACGCCCCGGGTCCCAGGTGTTCTTCGATTTTCCCTGGCATTGATGGAGAGGTAACCCGTTTCCCCCTTCCACCGGCACATGCCTGGACCCGACCCTTTGCTTCGCCGTCGCCCCGTATGCCTCCGGTGGCACACATTATCAGCAACTGCTGTGGGATTGGCCAGTGCCACGCGTGGTCGCATGGTCTCCCCCTCGGATTCGCCTCTGTTCTTCTTTGCAGGTGTCCTGTAAAGCGCGGTCGGCTTTCCGGAACCCCAGGGCTTTTGCAAGCGGGGCAGGCCACTTGTCTTTCAAAGGAAGAGGGAGGCACACGGCTGATGCATCAGTGAATTTACAGCCGAAACTAGGCCTTGAGACTTATGGTTTCATTCTGTGTTGCAGCGAGGCACTGCCTGCCTGACCAGAAGTGGTGAGCCCATCCTATCTCACTCGGAGGGGTCCAAAATCGGATCTCAACGTTAGTACATACAATATCACAGTACACCAAGTATATATTATATACTGTACATAAAATATCAAAGTACACCAATTATACATTAAATACTGCACATAAAATATCACAGTACACCAAATATATATAATATACTGTACATAAAATATCACAATACACCGTATATATTATATACTGTACATAAAATATCAAAATACCCCAAATATATATTATAAACCGTACATAAAATACCAAAGTACACCAAATATATAATATATACTGTACATAAAATATCAAAGTACACCAAATATATATTATATACTGTACATAAAATATCAAAGTACACCAAATATACATTATATACTGTACATACTATATCACAGAACACCAAGTATATATTATATACTGCACACAAAATATAAAAGTACACTAAATATATATTATATACCGTACATAAAATATCAAAATAACCCTAATATATATTATATCCTGGCATAAAATATCAAAGGGCACCAAATGTATATTATATACTGTACAAAAGATATCAAATTTCACCAGATATATATTTTATACTGTACAAAAAATATCAAATTATACTAAATATATATTATATACTGTACATAAAATATCAAATTACACTAAATACTTATTATATACTGTACATAAAATATAAAATTACACCAAATATATATTATATACTATACATAAAATATGAAAATACAAAAAATACATATCACATACTGTACATAAAATATCAAAATACACCGAATATATATTATATACTGTACGTAAAATATCAAAGTACACCAAGTATACATTATATACTGCACATAAAATAGCACAGTACAGCAAATATGCATTATATACTGTACATAAAATATCACAATACACCATATGTATTATGTACTTTACATAAAATATCAAAATACCCCGAATATATATTGTATACTGTACATACAGTATCAAAGTACACCAAGTATATATTATATACTGTACATAAAACATCAAATTACGCTAAATACATACTATATACTGTACATAAAATATAAAAGTACACCAAATATATATTATACACTGTGCATAAAATATGAAAATACACAAAATATATATCACATACTGTACATAAATTATCAAAGTACACCAAATATATATTATATACTGTAAATAAAATATCAATTTAAACTAAATATATATTCTACACTGTACATAAAATATAAAAGTACCCCAAATATACATTTTATACTGTACATAATATGTGAAAATACACAAAATACGTATTATATACAGTACATAATATATTAAAGTACACCAAATATGTATTATATACTGTACATAAAATATCAAAGCACTCTAAATATATATTACATACTGTACATAAAATATCAAATTACCCTAAATATTATATACTATACATAAAATATAAAAGTACACGAAATATATCCTATATACTGTACATAAAATATGAAAATATACAAAATATATATTATATAATGTACATAAAATATCAAAGTACACCAAATATATATTATGTACTGTACATAAAATATCAAAATACACCAAGTACAAATTATATACTGTACATATAATATAAAATGACACCCAATTTGTTTTACATACTGTACATGAAATATCAAACTACACTAAATACATATTTTATACTGTACATAAAATATAAAAATACACCAAATATATATTACATACTGTACATAACATGTGAAAATACACAAAACACATATCACACACTGTACATAAGATATCAAAGTACAGCAAATATATATTATATACTGTACAAAAAATATCAAATTAAACTAAATATACATTATATACTGTACATAAAATGTAAAAGTACACCAAATATATATTATATACTGTACATAAAATGTGAAGATACACAAAATACGTATTATATACTGTACATAAAATATAAAAGTACACCAAATATATATTATATGCTGTACATAAAATACCAAAGCACGCCGAATATATATTATGTACTGTATATAAAATATGAAATTACACTAAATAAATATTATATACCATACATAAAATATAAAAGTACACCAAATATATATTATATACTGTACATGAAACATGAAAATATACAAAATATATATTATATACTGTACATAAAATATCAAAGTACACCAAATACATTTAAAGGGGACGCAGCCTGTCTGTCAGGAGTGGAGCGCGAGTCGGCTCAGCCAATGCGCATGCGCGAGGCGCCAACGGTTTCTGCGGTCACCGTGGTTCCCACGGTTGTCTTAGAAACCAGTCCCCGAGGCTTGGCAGAGCAGGAGCCCTCCGTGGCAGTGCTTGGGTGTGGAGGCTCTGAGGCTCCGGCCTCATCTCTCCTCGGGGTCGAAGGGAACGTTTGCGGATGCCAGGAGACGCAAAGGGCCGACCATGATGATGAAACCCCAGGCAGAGTCGGGGGAAGCAGCACGGGCTCCCAGCCTCAGGCCTGCACGGACGGTGTTGGTTGGGGTGAGTCGCCCCAAAAGTCGTGCCGCCGTCCGTGATCTCGAGGACGGGTCAGCCTGCGTACCCCTGGGCTTCTCTCTCACCCGAGGGTCGTTCTCCTCCAGAGCAGAACCCTGCCACCTCAGGGGTCGCCTGGGGCTGTGTGTTTCCATGCCTCTGCTGTATGACCCTGTGTGTGTGTATGTGTGTCTGTGTGTGTGCCTCCCATTCTCTCTTCTCTCTCTGTCTCTCAGTCTCTGTGTATTTCTTTCCCACTCTCTGTGGGTTTGTGCCAGCCGAAGTTGCGTCAGGGCTACCAGGTCGGTGGAGGATTGGGGGTGTCGCGAGTTTTGCAGAAACCTATTTGCTCCTCTGGTAGGCGTTTGAGAAAGTGGCTTGGGTCAGGCAGAGGCGGCCCCTCCACGCCCCGGGTCCCCGGTGTTCTTTGATTTTCCCTGGCATTGATGGAGAGGTAACCCGTTTCCCCCTTCCACCGGCACATGCCTGGACCCGACCCTTTGCTTCGCCGTCGCCCCGTATGCTTCCGGTGGCACACATTATCAGCAACTGCTGTGGGACTGGCCAGTGCCACGCGTGGTCGCATGGTCTCCCCCTCGGATTCGCCTCTGTTCTTCTTTGCAGGTGTCCTGTAAAGCGCGGTCGGCTTTCCGGAACCCCAAGGCTTTTGCAAGCGGGGCAGGCCACTGGTCTTTCAAAGGAGGAGGGAGGCAGAGGGCTGATGCATCAGTGAATTTACAGCTGACACTAGGCCTTGAGACTTATGGTTTCATTCTGTGTTGCAGCGAGGCCCTGCCGGCCTGACCAGAAGTGGTGAGCCCATCCTATCTCACTCGGAGGGGGCCAAAATCGGATCTCAACGGGAGTTGGGAGAACACAGCGGGCGTCCTGAAGCTCCCCCTCCCTCGGTGGAAGTCGGCTCAAGCAGGTCCGGAGGACAGTACCCCTGGGGGTTTGGGCCTGGGACAGGACGAGACACCCGCGGCCCCCTCTCCCACACCGCCCCAAACAGGACCCAGGATCCAGCCGCCGCCGCGGCGGCAGCAGGAGCATCGCGGCCGCCGCGCGGCGGTGGCAACATTTAAAGGGGACGCAGCCTATCTGTCAGGAGTGGAGCGCGAGTCGGCTCAGCCAATGCGCATGCGCGAGGCGCCAGCGGTTTCTCCCGTCACAGTGGTTCCCACGGTTGTCTTAGAAACCAGTCCCCGAGGCTTGGCAGAGCAGGAGCCCTCCGTGGCAGTGCTTGGGTGTGGAGGCTCTGAGGCTCCGGCCTCATCTCTCCTCGGGGTCGAAGGGAACGTTTGCGGATGCCAGGAGTCGCAAAGGGCCGACCACGATGATGAAACCCCAGGCAGAGTCTGGGGAAGCAGCACGGGATCCCAGCCTCAGGCCTGCACGGACGGTGTTGGTTGGGGTGAGTCTCCCCAAAACTCGTGCCGCCGTCCGTGATCTCGAGGACGGGTCGGCCTGCGTGCCCCTGGGCTTCTCTCTCACCCGAGGGTCGTTCTCCTCCAGAGCAGAACCCTGCCGCCTCAGGGGTCGCCTGGGGCTGTGTGTTTCCATGCCTCTGCTGTATGACCCTGTGTGTGTGTGTGTGTGTGTCTGTGTGTGTGCCTCCCATTCTCTCTTCTCTCTCTGTCTCTCAGTCTCTGTGTATTTCTTTCCCACTCTCTGTGGGTTTGTGCCAGCCGAAGTTGCATCAGGGCTACCAGGTCGGTGGAGGATTGGGGGTGTCGCGAGTTTTGCAGAAACCTATTTGCTCCTCTGGTAGGCGTTTGAGAAAGTGGCTTGGGTCAGGCACAGGCGGCCCCTCCACGCCCCGGGTCCCCGGTGTTCTTTGATTTTCCCTGGCATTGATGGAGAGGTAACCCGTTTCCCCCTTCCACCGGCACATGCCTGGACCCGACCCTTTGCTTCGCCGTCGCCCCGTATGCCTCCGGTGGCACACATTATCAGCAACTGCTGTGGGATTGGCCAGTGCCACGCGTGGTCGCATGGTCTCCCCCTCGGATTCGCCTCTGTTCTTCTTTGCAGGTGTCCTGTAAAGCGCGGTCGGCTTTCCGGAACCCCAGGGCTTTTGCAAGCGGGGCAGGCCACTTGTCTTTCAAAGGAAGAGGGAGGCACACGGCTGATGCATCAGTGAATTTACAGCCGAAACTAGGCCTTGAGACTTATGGTTTCATTCTGTGTTGCAGCGAGGCACTGCCTGCCTGACCAGAAGTGGTGAGCCCATCCTATCTCACTCGGAGGGGTCCAAAATCGGATCTCAACGTTAGTACATACAATACAACAGTACACCAAGTATATATTATATACTGTACATAAAATATCAAAGTACACCAATTATACATTAAATACTGCACATAAAATATCACAGTACACCAAATATATATAATATACTGTACATAAAATATCACAATACACCGTATATATTATATACTGTACATAAAATATCAAAATACCCCAAATATATATTATAAACCGTACATAAAATACCAAAGTACACCAAATATATAATATATACTGTACATAAAATATCAAAGTACACCAAATATATATTATATACTGTACATACTATATCACAGAACACCAAGTATATATTATATACTGCACACAAAATATAAAAGTACACTAAATATATATTATATACCGTACATAAAATATCAAAATAACCCTAATATATATTATATCCTGGCATAAAATATCAAAGGGCACCAAATGTATATTATATACTGTACATCAGATATCAAATTTCACCAGATATATATTTTATATTGTACAAAAAATATCAAATTATACTAAATATATATTATATACTGTACATAAAATATCAAATTACACTAAATACTTATTATATACTGTACATAAAATATAAAATTACACCAAATATATATTATATACTATACATAAAATATGAAAATACAAAAAATACATATCACATACTGTTCATAAAATATCAAAATACACCGAATATATATTATATACTGTACATAAAATATCAAAGTACACCAAGTATACATTATATACTGCACATAAAATAGCACAGTACAGCAAATATGCATTATATACTGTACATAAAATATCACAATACACCATATATATTATGTACTTTACATAAAATATCAAAATACCCCAAATATATATTATATACTGTACATACAGTATCAAAGTACACCAAATATATATTATGTACTGTACATAAAACATCAAATTACGCTAAATACATACTATATACTGTACATAAAATATAAAAGTACACCAAATATATATTATACACTGTGCATAAAATATGAAAATACACAAAATATATATCACATACTGTACATAAATTATCAAAGTACACCAAATATATATTATATACTGTAAATAAAATATCAATTTAAACTAAATATATATTCTACACTGTACATAAAATATAAAAGTACCCCAAATATACATTTTATACTGTACATAATATGTGAAAATACACAAAATACGTATTATATACAGTACATAATATATTAAAGTACACCAAATATGTATTATATACTGTACATAAAATATCAAAGCACTCTAATTATATATTACATACTGTACATAAAATATCAAATTACCCTAAATATTATATACTATACATAAAATATAAAAGTACACGAAATATATCCTATATACTGTACATAAAATATGAAAATATACAAAATATATATTATATAATGTACATAAAATATCAAAGTACACCAAATATATATTATGTACTGTACATAAAATATCAAAATACACCAAGTACAAATTATATACTGTACATATAATATAAAATGACACCCAATTTGTTTTACATACTGTACATGAAATATCAAACTACACTAAATACATATTTTATACTGTACATAAAATATAAAAATACACCAAATATATATTATATACTGTACATAACATGTGAAAATACACAAAATACATATCACACACTGTACATAAGATATCAAAGTACAGCAAATATATATTATATACTGTACAAAAAATATCAAATTAAACTAAATATACATTATATACTGTACATAAAATGTAAAAGTACACCAAATATATATTATATACTGTACATAAAATGTGAAGATACACAAAATACGTATTATATGCTGTACATAAAATATAAAAGTACACCAAATATATATTATATGCTGTACATAAAATACCAAAGCAAGCCAAATATATATTATGTACTGTATATAAAATATGAAATTACACTAAATAAATATTATATACCATACATAAAATATAAAAGTACACCAAATATATATTATATACTGTACATGAAACATGAAAATATACAAAATATATATTATATACTGTACATAAAATATCAAAGTACACCAAATACATTTAAAGGGGACGCAGCCTGTCTGTCAGGAGTGGAGCGCGAGTCGGCTCAGCCAATGCGCATGCGCGAGGCGCCAACGGTTTCTGCGGTCACCGTGGTTCCCACGGTTGTCTTAGAAACCAGTCCCCGAGGCTTGGCAGAGCAGGAGCCCTCCGTGGCAGTGCTTGGGTGTGGAGGCTCTGAGGCTCCGGCCTCATCTCTCCTCGGGGTCGAAGGGAACGTTTGCGGATGCCAGGAGACGCAAAGGGCCGACCATGATGATGAAACCCCAGGCAGAGTCGGGGGAAGCAGCACGGGCTCCCAGCCTCAGGCCTGCACGGACGGTGTTGGTTGGGGTGAGTCGCCCCAAAAGTCGTGCCGCCGTCCGTGATCTCGAGGACGGGTCAGCCTGCGTGCCCCTGGGCTTCTCTCTCACCCGAGGGTCGTTCTCCTCCAGAGCAGAACCCTGCCACCTCAGGGGTCGCCTGGGGCTGTGTGTTTCCATGCCTCTGCTGTATGACCCTGTGTGTGTGTGTGTGTGTGTCTGTGTGTGTGCCTCCCATTCTCTCTTCTCTCTCTGTCTCTCAGTCTCTGTGTATTTCTTTCCCACTCTCTGTGGGTTTGTGCCAGCCGAAGTTGCGTCAGGGCTACCAGGTCGGTGGAGGATTGGGGGTGTCGCGAGTTTTGCAGAAACCTATTTGCTCCTCTGGTAGGCGTTTGAGAAAGTGGCTTGGGTCAGGCAGAGGCGGCCCCTCCACGCCCCGGGTCCCCGGTGTTCTTTGATTTTCCCTGGCATTGATGGAGAGGTAACCCGTTTCCCCCTTCCACCGGCACATGCCTGGACCCGACCCTTTGCTTCGCCGTCGCCCCGTATGCCTCCGGTGGCACACATTATCAGCAACTGCTGTGGGACTGGCCAGTGCCACGCGTGGTCGCATGGTCTCCCCCTCGGATTCGCCTCTGTTCTTCTTTGCAGGTGTCCTGTAAAGCGCGGTCGGCTTTCCGGAACCCCAAGGCTTTTGCAAGCGGGGCAGGCCACTGGTCTTTCAAAGGAGGAGGGAGGCAGAGGGCTGATGCATCAGTGAATTTACAGCTGACACTAGGCCTTGAGACTTATGGTTTCATTCTGTGTTGCAGCGAGGCCCTGCCGGCCTGACCAGAAGTGGTGAGCCCATCCTATCTCACTCGGAGGGGGCCAAAATCGGATCTCAACGGGAGTTGGGAGAACACAGCAGGCGTCCTGAAGCTCCCCCTCCCTCGGTGGAAGTCGGCTCAAGCAGGTCCGGAGGACAGTACCCCTGGGGGTTTGGGCCTGGGACAGGACGAGACACCCGCGGCCCCCTCTCCCACACCGCCCCAAACAGGACCCAGGATCCAGCCGCCGCCGCGGCGGCAGCAGGAGCATCGCGGCCGCCGCGCGGCGGTGGCAACATTTAAAGGGGACGCAGCCTATCTGTCAGGAGTGGAGCGCGAGTCGGCTCAGCCAATGCGCATGCGCGAGGCGCCAGCGGTTTCTCCCGTCACAGTGGTTCCCACGGTTGTCTTAGAAACCAGTCCCCGAGGCTTGGCAGAGCAGGAGCCCTCCGTGGCAGTGCTTGGGTGTGGAGGCTCTGAGGCTCCGGCCTCATCTCTCCTCGGGGTCGAAGGGAACGTTTGCGGATGCCAGGAGTCGCAAAGGGCCGACCACGATGATGAAACCCCAGGCAGAGTCTGGGGAAGCAGCACGGGATCCCAGCCTCAGGCCTGCACGGACGGTGTTGGTTGGGGTGAGTCTCCCCAAAACTCGTGCCGCCGTCCGTGATCTCGAGGACGGGTCGGCCTGCGTGCCCCTGGGCTTCTCTCTCACCCGAGGGTCGTTCTCCTCCAGAGCAGAACCCTGCCACCTCCGGGGTCGCCTGGGGCTGTGTGTTTCCATGCCTCTGCTGTATGACTCTGTGTGTGTGTGTGTGTCTGTGTGTGTGCCTCCCATTCTCTCTTCTCCCTCTGTCTCTCAGTCTCTGTGTATTTCTTTCCCACTCTCTGTGGGTTTGTGCCAGCCGAAGTTGCGTCAGGGCTACCAGGTCGGTGGAGGATTGGGGGTGTCGCGAGTTTTGCAGAAACCTATTTGCTCCTCTGGTAGGCGTTTGAAAACGTGGCTTGGGTCAGGCACAGGCGGCCCCTCCACGCCCCGGGTCCCAGGTGTTCTTCGATTTTCCCTGGCATTGATGGAGAGGTAACCCGTTTCCCCCTTCCACCGGCACATGCCTGGACCCGACCCTTTGCTTCGCCGTCGCCCCGTATGCCTCCGGTGGCACACATTATCAGCAACTGCTGTGGGATTGGCCAGTGCCACGCGTGGTCGCATGGTCTCCCCCTCGGATTCGCCTCTGTTCTTCTTTGCAGGTGTCCTGTAAAGCGCGGTCGGCTTTCCGGAACCCCAGGGCTTTTGCAAGCGGGGCAGGCCACTTGTCTTTCAAAGGAAGAGGGAGGCACACGGCTGATGCATCAGTGAATTTACAGCCGAAACTAGGCCTTGAGACTTATGGTTTCATTCTGTGTTGCAGCGAGGCACTGCCTGCCTGACCAGAAGTGGTGAGCCCATCCTATCTCACTCGGAGGGGTCCAAAATCGGATCTCAACGTTAGTACATACAATATCACAGTACACCAAGTATATATTATATACTGTACATAAAATATCAAAGTACACCAATTATACATTAAATACTGCACATAAAATATCACAGTACACCAAATATATATAATATACTGTACATAAAATATCACAATACACCGTATATATTATATACTGTACATAAAATATCAAAATACCCCAAATATATATTATAAACCGTACATAAAATACCAAAGTACACCAAATATATAATATATACTGTACATAAAATATCAAAGTACACCAAATATATATTATATACTGTACATAAAATATCAAAGTACACCAAATATACATTATATACTGTACATACTATATCACAGAACACCAAGTATATATTATATACTGCACACAAAATATAAAAGTACACTAAATATATATTATATACCGTACATAAAATATCAAAATAACCCTAATATATATTATATCCTGGCATAAAATATCAAAGGGCACCAAATGTATATTATATACTGTACATAAGATATCAAATTTCACCAGATATATATTTTATACCGTACAAAAAATATCAAATTATACTAAATATATATTATATACTGTACATAAAATATCAAATTACACTAAATACTTATTATATACTGTACATAAAATATAAAATTACACCAAATATATATTATATACTATACATAAAATATGAAAATACAAAAAATACATATCACATACTGTACATAAAATATCAAAATACACCGAATATATATTATATACTGTACATAAAATATCAAAGTACACCAAGTATACATTATATACTGCACATAAAATAGCACAGTACAGCAAATATGCATTATATACTGTTCATAAAATATCACAATACACCATATATATTATGTACTTTACATAAAATATCAAAATACCCCAAATATATATTATATACTGTACATACAGTATCAAAGTACACCAAATATATATTATATACTGTACATAAAACATCAAATTACGCTAAATACATACTATATACTGTACATAAAATATAAAAGTACACCAAATATATATTATACACTGTGCATAAAATATGAAAATACACAAAATATATATCACATACTGTACATAAATTATCAAAGTACACCAAATATATATTATATACTGTAAATAAAATATCAATTTAAACTAAATATATATTCTACACTGTACATAAAATATAAAAGTACCCCAAATACACATTTTATACTGTACATAATATGTGAAAATACACAAAATACGTATTATATACAGTACATAATATATTAAAGTACACCAAATATGTATTATATACTGTACATAAAATATCAAAGCACTCTAATTATATATTACATACTGTACATAAAATATCACATTACCCTAAATATTATATACTATACATAAAATATAAAAGTACACGAAATATATCCTATATACTGTACATAAAATATGAAAATATACAAAATATATATTATATAATGTACATAAAATATCAAAGTACACCAAATATATATTATATACTGTACATAAAATATCAAAATACACCAAGTACAAATTATATACTGTACATATAATATAAAGTGACACCCAATTTGTTTTACATACTGTACATGAAATATCAAACTACACTAAATACATATTTTATACTGTACATAAAATATAAAAATACACCAAATATATATTATATACTGTACATAACATGTGAAAATACACAAAATACATATCACACACTGTACATAAGATATCAAAGTACAGCAAATATATATTATATACTGTACAAAAAATATCAAATTAAACTAAATATACATTATATACTGTACATAAAATGTAAAAGTACACCAAATATATATTATATACTGTACATAAAATGTGAAGATACACAAAATACGTATTATATACTGTACATAAAATATAAAAGTACACCAAATATATATTATATGCTGTACTTAAAATACCAAAGCAAGCCAAATATATATTATGTACTGTATATAAAATATGAAATTACACTAAATAAATATTATATACCATACATAAAATATAAAAGTACACCAAATATATATTATATACTGTACATGAAACATGAAAATATACAAAATATATATTATATACTGTACATAAAATATCAAAGTACACCAAATACATTTAAAGGGGACGCAGCCTGTCTGTCAGGAGTGGAGCGCGAGTCGGCTCAGCCAATGCGCATGCGCGAGGCGCCAACGGTTTCTGCGGTCACCGTGGTTCCCACGGTTGTCTTAGAAACCAGTCCCCGAGGCTTGGCAGAGCAGGAGCCCTCCGTGGCAGTGCTTGGGTGTGGAGGCTCTGAGGCTCCGGCCTCATCTCTCCTCGGGGTCGAAGGGAACGTTTGCGGATGCCAGGAGACGCAAAGGGCCGACCATGATGATGAAACCCCAGGCAGAGTCGGGGGAAGCAGCACGGGCTCCCAGCCTCAGGCCTGCACGGACGGTGTTGGTTGGGGTGAGTCGCCCCAAAAGTCGTGCCGCCGTCCGTGATCTCGAGGACGGGTCAGCCTGCGTGCCCCTGGGCTTCTCTCTCACCCGAGGGTCGTTCTCCTCCAGAGCAGAACCCTGCCACCTCAGGGGTCGCCTGGGGCTGTGTGTTTCCATGCCTCTGCTGTATGACCCTGTGTGTGTGTGTGTCTGTGTGTGTGCCTCCCATTCTCTCTTCTCTCTCTGTCTCTCAGTCTCTGTGTATTTCTTTCCCACTCTCTGTGGGTTTGTGCCAGCCGAAGTTGCGTCAGGGCTACCAGGTCGGTGGAGGATTGGGGGTGTCGCGAGTTTTGCAGAAACCTATTTGCTCCTCTGGTAGGCGTTTGAGAAAGTGGCTTGGGTCAGGCACAGGCGGCCCCTCCACGCCCCGGGTCCCCGGTGTTCTTTGATTTTCCCTGGCATTGATGGAGAGGTAACCCGTTTCCCCCTTCCACCGGCACATGCCTGGACCCGACCCTTTGCTTCGCCGTCGCCCCGTATGCCTCCGGTGGCACACATTATCAGCAACTGCTGTGGGATTGGCCAGTGCCACGCGTGGTCGCATGGTCTCCCCCTCGGATTCGCCTCTGTTCTTCTTTGCAGGTGTCCTGTAAAGCGCGGTCGGCTTTCCGGAACCCCAGGGCTTTTGCAAGCGGGGCAGGCCACTTGTCTTTCAAAGGAAGAGGGAGGCACACGGCTGATGCATCAGTGAATTTACAGCCGACACTAGGCCTTGAGACTTATGGTTTCATTCTGTGTTGCAGCGAGGCCCTGCCGGCCTGACCAGAAGTGGTGAGCCCATCCTATCTCACTCGGAGGGGTCCAAAATCGGATCTCAACGTTAGTACATACAATATCACAGTACACCAAGTATATATTATATACTGTACATAAAATATCAAAGTACACCAATTATACATTAAATACTGCACATAAAATATCACAGTACACCAAATATATATAATATACTGTACATAAAATATCACAATACACCGTATATATTATATACTGTACATAAAATATCAAAATACCCCAAATATATATTATAAACCGTACATAAAATACCAAAGTACACCAAATATATAATATATACTGTACATAAAATATCAAAGTACACCAAATATATATTATATACTGTACATAAAATATCAAAGTACACCAAATATACATTATATACTGTACATACTATATCACAGAACACCAAGTATATATTATATACTGCACACAAAATATAAAAGTACACTAAATATATATTATATACCGTACATAAAATATCAAAATAACCCTAATATATATTATATCCTGGCATAAAATATCAAAGGGCACCAAATGTATATTATATACTGTACATAAGATATTAAATTTCACCAGATATATATTTTATACTGTACAAAAAATATCAAATTATACTAAATATATATTATATACTGTACATAAAATATCAAATTACACTAAATACTTATTATATACTGTACATAAAATATAAAATTACACCAAATATATATTATATACTATACATAAAATATGAAAATACAAAAAATACATATCACATACTGTACATAAAATATCAAAATACACCGAATATATATTATATACTGTACATAAAATATCAAAGTACACCAAGTATACATTATATACTGCACATAAAATAGCACAGTACAGCAAATATGTATTATATACTGTACATAAAATATCACAATACGCCATATATATTATATACTGTACATAAAATATCAAAATACCCCAAATATATATTATATACTGTACATACAATATCAAAGTACACCAAATATGTATTATATACTGTACATAAAACATCAAATTACGCTAAATGCATACTATATACTGTACATAAAATATAAAAGTACACTAAATATATATTATACACTGTGCATAAAATATGAAAATACACAAAATATATATCACATACTGTACATAAATTATCAAAGTACACCAAATATATATTATATACTGTAAATAAAATATCAATTTAAACTAAATATATATTCTACACTGTACATAAAATATAAAAGTACCCCAAATATACATTTTATACTGTACATAATATGTGAAAATACACAAAATACGTATTATATACAGTACATAATATATTAAAGTACACCAAATATGTATTATATACTGTACATAAAATATCAAAGCACTCTAAATATATATTACATACTGTACATAAAATATCAAATTACCCTAAATATTATATACTATACATAAAATATAAAAGTACACGAAATATATCCTATATACTGTACATAAAATATGAAAATATACAAAATATATATTATATAATGTACATAAAATATCAAAGTACACCAAATATATATTATATACTGTACATAAAATATCAAAATACACCAAGTACAAATTATATACTGTACATATAATATAAAATGACACCCAATTTGTTTTACATACTGTACATGAAATATCAAACTACACTAAATACATATTTTATACTGTACATAAAATATAAAAATACACCAAATATATATTATATACTGTACATAACATGTGAAAATACACAAAATACATACCACACACTGTACATAAGATATCAAAGTACAGCAAATATATATTATATACTGTACAAAAAATATCAAATTAAACTAAATATACATTATATACTGTACATAAAATGTAAAAGTACACCAAATATATATTATATACTGTACATAAAATGTGAAGATACACAAAATACGTATTATATACTGTACATAAAATATAAAAGTACACCAAATATATATTATATGCTGTACATAAAATACCAAAGCACGCCAAATATATATTATGTACTGTATATAAAATATGAAATTACACTAAATAAATATTATATACCATACATAAAATATAAAAGTACACCAAAAATATATTATATACTGTACATGAAACAAGAAAATATACAAAATATATATTATATACTGTACATAAAATATCACAATACACCATATATATTATATACTGTTCATAAAATATCAAAATACCCCAAATATATATTATATACTGTTCATAAAATTACAAGGTACACCAAATATATATTATACACTGTACATAAAATATCAAAGTACACCAAATATATATTTTACACTGTACATAAAATATAAAGTTTCACCTAATATATATTATAAAATGTACATAAAATATCAAAGTACACCAAATATACATTATACACTGTACATACTATATCATAGTACACCAAGTATATATTATATACTGCACATAAAATATAAAAGTAAACCAAATATATATTATATACCGTACACAAAATATCAAAATAACCCAAATATATATTATATCCTGTACATAAAATATCAAAGGGCACCAAATGTATATTATATACTGTATATAAGATATCAAATTTCACCAAATATATATTATATACTGTACATAAAATATCAAAATACACTAAATACATACTATACACTGTACATAAAATATCAAATTTCACCAAATATATATTATATACTGTACATAAAATATGAAAATACACAAAATACATATCACATACTGTACATAAAATATCAAAATACACCAAATATATATTATATACTGCTCACAAAATATCGAAGTACAGCATATATATATTATACACTGTACAGAAAATATCAAAGTACACCAAGTATATATTATATACTGTCCAAAAAATATGAAATCACACCAAATATATGTTATATACGGTACATAAAATGTGAAAATGCACATAACACCTCTTATATACTGTACGTAAAATATCAAAGTACACGAAATATATATTATATGCTGTACATAAAATATCTAAGCACACCAAATATATATTATGTGCTGTACATAAAGTATGAAATTACACTAAATAAATATTATACACCATATATAAAATATAAAAGTACATGAAATACATATTATATACCGTACATAAAATATGAAAATATACAAAATATATATTATATACTTTAGATAAAATATCAAAGCACACCGAATTCATTTTATATACTGATCATAAAATATCAAAGTACACCAATTATACATTATATACTGCACATAAAATATCACAGTTCACCAAATATATATTATATACTGTACATAAAATAGGACAATACACCATATATATTATATACTGTACATAAAATATCAAACTACCCCAAATATAAATTACATACTGTTCATAAAATTACGAAGTACACCAAATATATATTATACACTGTACATAAAATATCAAAGTACACCAAATATATATTATACACTTTACATAAAATATCAAAGTACACCAAATATATAATATACACTGTACATAAAATATCAAGTTACACCAAATATATATTATATAACGTTAATAAAATATCAAAGTACACCAAATATACATTTTATGCTGTACATACTATATCATAGTACACCAAGTATATATTATATACTGCACATAAAATATAAAAGTACACCAAATATATATTATATACCGTACACAAAATATCCAAATAGCCCAAATATAGATTATATCCTGTACATAAAATATCAAAGGGCACCAAATGTATATTATATACTGTATATAAGATATCAAATTTCACAAAATATATATTATATACTGTACATAAAATATCAGAATACACTAAATACATACTATATACTGTACATAAAATATCAAATTTCACCAAATATATATTACATACTGTACATAAAATATGAAAATACACAAAATACATATCACATACTGTACATAAAGTATCAAAATACACCAAATATATATTATACACTGCTAACAAATTATAGAACACCAAATATATATTATACACTGTACAGAAAATATCAAAGTACACCAAGTATATATTATATACTGTCCAAAAAATATGAAATCACACCAAATATATGTTATATACTGTACATAAAATGTGAAAATGCACAAAACACCTCTTATATACTGTACATAAAATATCAAAGTACACGAAATATATATTATATGCTGTACATAAAATATATAAGCACACCAAATATATATTACGTACTGTACATAAAGTATGAAATTACACTAAATAAATATTATACACCATATATAAAATATAAAAGTACACGAAATACATATTATATACTGTACATAAAATATGAAAATATACAAAATATATATTATATACTTTAGATAAAATATCAAAGCACACCGAATACATTTTATATACTGAATATAAAATATCAAAGTACACCAAATATATATTATATACTGTACAAAAAATATCAAAGTACACCAATTATACATTATATACTGCACATAAAATATCACAGTTCACAAATATATATTATATACTGTACATAAAATATCACAACACACCATATATATTATGTACTGTACATAAAATATCAAAATACCCCAAATATATATTATATACTGTAGATAAAATTCCGAAGTACACCAAATATATATTATACACTGTACATAAAATATCAAAGTACACCAAATATATATTATATACTGTACATAAAATATCAAAGTACACCAAATATACATTATGTGCTGTACATACTATATCACAGTACACCAAGTATATATTATATACTGCACATAAAATATAAAAGTACACTAAATATATATTATATACCGTACATAAAATATCAAAATAACCCTAATATATATTATATCCTGTTCATAAAATATCAAATGGAACCAAATGTATATTATATACTGTACATATGATATCAAATTTCACCAAATATGTATTATATACTGTACATAAAATATCAAATTACACTAAATACATACTATATACTGTACATAAAATATAAAAATAACCAAATATATATTACACACTGTGCATAAAACATGAAAATACACAAAATATATATCACATACTGTACATAAATTATCAAAGTACACCAAATATATATTATATACTGTACATAAAATAGCAATTTAAACTAAATATATGTTATACCCTGTATATAAAATATAAAAGTACACCATATATATATTATATACTGTACATAATATGTGAAAATACACAAAATACGCATTATATACAGTACATGATATATTAAAGTACACAAAATATATATTACATTCGGTACATAAAATATCAAAGCACTGTAAATATATATTACATAGTGAACATAAAATATCAAATTACACTAAATAATTATTATATACTATACATAAAATATAAAATTACACCAAATATATCTTATATACTGTACATAAAATATTAAAATATACAAAATATATATTATATAATGTACATAATATATCAAAGTACACCAAATATATATTATATACTGTACATAAAATATCAAAATACACCAAATATAAATTATATACTTTACATATAATACAAAATCACACCCAATATATATTATATACTGTACATAAAGTATCAAATTACATTAAATACATATTATATACTCTACATAAAATACAAAATTACACCAAATATATATTATATAATGTACCAAAAATATCAAAGTACACCAAATATATATTATATACTCTACAAAAAATATGAAAGTACCCCTAATATATATTATATAATGTACCGAAAATATCAAAGTACACCAAATATATACTATATACTATACATAAAATATAAAGTCACACCAAATACATATTATAAACTGTACAAAAAATGTGAAAATAAACAAAATACATATTATATACTGTACAGAAAACATCAAATTACAACAAATATATATTATATGCTGTGCATAAAGTATCAAAGCACACCAAATATATATTATGTACTGTGCAGAAAGTATGAAATTGCACTAAATAAATATTATACACCATACATAAAATATAAAAGTACACGAAATACATATTATCTTCTGTACATAAAATATGAAAATATACAAAATACATATTATATACTGTACATAAAGTATCAAAGTACACCTAATACATTTTATATACTGTACATAAAATATCAAAGTACACCAAATATATATTATATACTGTACATAAGATATCAAAGTACACCAAATATATATTATATGCTGTACATACAATATCACAGTACACCAAGTATATATGATATACTGTACATACAATGTAGACGTACACCTATAATATATTATATAATCCACATAAAATATTATAGTACACCAAATATATATTATGTACTGTATATAAAATATCACAATACCCCATATATAATATACTGTACATAAAATAGCAAAATACCGTGAATATATATTATATACTGTACATAAAATATCAAACTACACCAAATATATATCATATACTGTACACAAAATATCCAATTACACTAAATATATATTATATACTGTACAAAAAATATAAAAGTACAACAAATACAGATTATACACTGTGCATAAAATATGAAAATATGCAAAATATATATCACATACTTTACATAAATTATCAAAGTACACCAAATATATATTATATACTGTACATAAAATATTAAAGTACACCAAACATATATTATATGCTGTACATAAAATATAAAAGCACACCAAATATATATTATGTACTGTACATAACATATGAAGTTATATGAAATAAATATTATATACCATACATAAAGTATAACAGTACACCAGATATATATTATGTACTGTACATAAAATATGAAAATATACAAAATAAGTATTATATACTGTACATAAAATATCAACATACACCAAGTATATTTTATATACTGCACATAAAATATCAAAGTACACCAAATATACATTATATGCTGTAAATACAATATCGCAGAACAGCAAGTATGTAGTATATTCTGTACATAAAATATAAAATACACCAAATATATATTATATACTGTACTTACAATATCAAAATACCCCAAATATATATCATATACTGTACATAAAATATAAAATCACACCAAATATATATTAAATACTGAACATAAAATATAAATTTACACTAAGTACATATTCAATACTGTACAGAAAATATCAAAGTACACGAAATATATATTATATACTGTATATAAAATATGAAAATACACAAAACACATATCACATACTGTACATAAAATAACAAAGCACACCAAATATATATTATTTACTGTACATAAGATATCAAATTACACTAAATAAATATTATATACCATACATAAAATATAAAAGTGCAACAAATATATATTATATACTGTACATAAAATTTGAAAATACACAAAATACGTATTACATACTGTACATAAAACATCCAAGTACACCAAATATATATTATATGCTGTACAGAAAATATCAAAGCACACCAAATATATGTTATATACTGTACAAAAAGTATGAAATTACACTGAATAAATATTATACACCATACATAAAATATCAAAGTACACCGAGTGCATTTTATATACTGTACATAAAATATCAACGTACACCAAATATATATTATATACTGTACATGAAATATCAAAGTACACCAAATGTACATTATATACTGTACGTACGATATCACAGTACAGCAAGTATGTATTTTATACTGTACATAAAATATCAAAGTTCTCCAAATATATATTATATACCATACATAAAATATCAAAATAACCCAAATACATATTATATACTGTACATAAAATATAAAATCACATCAAATATATATTAACACTGAACATAAAATATCAAAGCACTCTAAATATATATTGCATACTGTACATAAAATATCAAATTACTTTAAATAAATAATATATACTATACAAAAAATATCAAAGTACACCCAACATATATTATATACTGTACATAAAATGTGAAAACACACAAAATACGTATTATATACAGTACATAATATATTAAAGTGCACCAAATATATATTATATACTGTACATAAAATATCAAAGCACTCTAAATATATATTACATACTGTACATAAAATATCAAATTACACTATATAAATATTATATACTTTACATAAAATATAAATTACGCAAAATATATCTTATATACTGTACATAAAATATGAAAATTTACAAAATATATATTATATAATGTACATAAAATATCAAAGTACACCAAATGTATATTATATACTGTACATAAAATATCAAAATACACCAAATATAAATTATATACTGTACATATAATTTAAAATCACACCCGATATATATTACATACTGTACATAAAATATCAAATTACACTAAATACATGTTATATACTATACATAAAATATAAAAGTACACCAAATATATATATTATACTGTACATAAAATATGAAAATACACAAAATACATATCACACACAACATAACATATCAAAGTACACCAAATATATATGATATGCTGTACAAAAAATATCAAATTAAACTAAATATATATTATATACTGTTCATAAAATATAAAAGTACACCTAATATATATTTTATATTGTACATAAAATGTGAAAATACACAAAATACGTATTATATACAGTACATAAAATATCAAATTACACCAAATATATATTATATCCTGTACATAAAATACAAAAGCACACCAAATATACATTATGTACTGTGTATAAAATATGAAATTACACTAAATAAATATTATATACCATACATAAAATATAAAGGTACACCAAATATATATTATATCCTGTACATAAAACATGTAAATATACAAAATATATATTATATACTGTACATAAAATATTACGGTACACCATATATATTTTATATACTGTACATAAAATATCAAAGTACACCAAATATATATTATATACTGGACATAAAATATCAAAGTACGCCAAATATACATTATATACTGTACATACAATATCACAGTACACCTAGTATATATTATATACTGCACATAAAATATAAAAGTACACAAAATATATATTATAAACCGTACATAAAATATCAAAATACCCCAAATATATATTATATCCTGTACATAAAATATTAAAGGGCACCAAATGTATATTATATACTGTGCATAAGATATCAAATTTCACCAAATATATATTATATACTGTACATAAAATGTGAAAATACACAAAATACATATCACATACTGTACAAAAAATATCAAAATACACCAAATATATATTATATACTGTATATAAAATATCAAAGTACACCAAATATATATTATATACTCTACAGAAAATTTCAATGCACACCCAATATATATTATGTACTGTACATAAAATATGAAATTACACCAAATAAATATTATACACCATACATAAAATATAAAAGTACACCAAATATATATTATATACTGTACATAAAACATGAAAATATACAAAATATACATTACATACTGTACATAAAATATCAAAGTACACCAAATATATATTATATACTGTACATAAAATATCAAAGTACACCAAATAAATATTATATGCTGTTCATAAAATATCAAATTACACTTAATACATATCATATTCTGTACATAAAATATAAAAGTACACCAAATATGTATTATTTATTGTACATTATATATCAAATCACACCAAATATATATTATATACTTTACATAAAATACCAAAGTACAGCAAATATACATGATATGCTGTAGATAAAATATCAAAGTACACCAAATATACATTATCTACTGAAGAAAAAATATCAAATTACGCCCAATGAATATTATATAGAGTACATAAAATATCAAAGTACACAAAATATATATTATATACTGTACATAAAATATCAAACTACACCAAATGCATATTATATACTGCACATAAAATATCAAATTACACCAAATGAATATTATATACTGTAAATTGTCTAAGTACACCGAATATATGATATGTACTGTACTTAAAATATCAAAGTACACCAAATATATATAATAAACTGAACATAAAATATCAATGCACAGCTAATATATTATATACATTACATAAAATATCACAGGAAACCAAGTATATATTATATACTCTACATAAAATATCACAGTACAAAAGTTTTTTATATATTGTATATAAAATATCACAGTACACCAAATATATATTATATATTGTACATCAAATATCAAAGTACTCCAAATATATTTTATATATGGTACATAAAATGTGAAATTACACAAAATATATATTTTATACTGTACATAAAATATGAAAGGACACCAAATGTATGTTATATAATGAACAAAAAATATCAAACTTCACCAAATATATATTATATACTGTACATAAAATATCAAATTAAACTAAATATATATTATAAAATGTACATAAAATATAAAAGTACACAAAATGCATATAATATACTGTACATAAAATATGAAAATACACAAAATATATATTAATTACTGTACATAAAATATCAAAGTACACCAAACATATATTATATACTGTACATAAAATATCAAAGCACACCAAATATATATTATATACAGTACACAAATTATCAAACGACAAGTGTATATTATATACTGCACATAAAATGTCACAGTACACGAAATATATATTATATACTGTACATAAAGTATCACAGTACACCAAATATATATTATATTCAGTACACAAATTATCAAACGACAAGTGTATATTATATACTGCACGTAAAATGTCAAAGTTCACCAAATATATATTATATACTATACATAAAATATCAAACTACACAAAATATATATCATATACCATACATAAAATATAAAAGTACACCAAATATATATTATATACTGTACATGAAACATGAAAAGATACAAAATATATATTATATACTGTACATAAAATATCAAAGTACACCAAATACATTTAAAGGGGACGCAGCCTGTCTGTCAGGAGTGGAGCGCGAGTCGGCTCAGCCAATGCGCATGCGCGAGGCGCCAACGGTTTCTGCGGTCACCGTGGTTCCCACGGTTGTCTTAGAAACCAGTCCCCGAGGCTTGGCAGAGCAGGAGCCCTCCGTGGCAGTGCTTGGGTGTGGAGGCTCTGAGGCTCCGGCCTCATCTCTCCTCGGGGTCGAAGGGAACGTTTGCGGATGCCAGGAGACGCAAAGGGCCGACCATGATGATGAAACCCCAGGCAGAGTCGGGGGAAGCAGCACGGGCTCCCAGCCTCAGGCCTGCACGGACGGTGTTGGTTGGGGTGAGTCGCCCCAAAAGTCGTGCCGCCGTCCGTGATCTCGAGGACGGGTCAGCCTGCGTGCCCCTGGGCTTCTCTCTCACCCGAGGGTCGTTCTCCTCCAGAGCAGAACCCTGCCACCTCAGGGGTCGCCTGGGGCTGTGTGTTTCCATGCCTCTGCTGTATGACCCTGTGTGTGTGTGTGTGTGTCTGTGTGTGTGCCTCCCATTCTCTCTTCTCTCTCTGTCTCTCAGTCTCTGTGTATTTCTTTCCCACTCTCTGTGGGTTTGTGCCAGCCGAAGTTGCGTCAGGGCTACCAGGTCGGTGGAGGATTGGGGGTGTCGCGAGTTTTGCAGAAACCTATTTGCTCCTCTGGTAGGCGTTTGAGAAAGTGGCTTGGGTCAGGCAGAGGCGGCCCCTCCACGCCCCGGGTCCCCGGTGTTCTTTGATTTTCCCTGGCATTGATGGAGAGGTAACCCGTTTCCCCCTTCCACCGGCACATGCCTGGACCCGACCCTTTGCTTCGCCGTCGCCCCGTATGCTTCCGGTGGCACACATTATCAGCAACTGCTGTGGGACTGGCCAGTGCCACGCGTGGTCGCATGGTCTCCCCCTCGGATTCGCCTCTGTTCTTCTTTGCAGGTGTCCTGTAAAGCGCGGTCGGCTTTCCGGAACCCCAAGGCTTTTGCAAGCGGGGCAGGCCACTGGTCTTTCAAAGGAGGAGGGAGGCAGAGGGCTGATGCATCAGTGAATTTACAGCTGACACTAGGCCTTGAGACTTATGGTTTCATTCTGTGTTGCAGCGAGGCCCTGCCGGCCTGACCAGAAGTGGTGAGCCCATCCTATCTCACTCGGAGGGGGCCAAAATCGGATCTCAACGGGAGTTGGGAGAACACAGCGGGCGTCCTGAAGCTCCCCCTCCCTCGGTGGAAGTCGGCTCAAGCAGGTCCGGAGGACAGTACCCCTGGGGGTTTGGGCCTGGGACAGGACGAGACACCCGCGGCCCCCTCTCCCACACCGCCCCAAACAGGACCCAGGATCCAGCCGCCGCCGCGGCGGCAGCAGGAGCATCGCGGCCGCCGCGCGGCGGTGGCAACATTTAAAGGGGACGCAGCCTATCTGTCAGGAGTGGAGCGCGAGTCGGCTCAGCCAATGCGCATGCGCGAGGCGCCAGCGGTTTCTCCCGTCACAGTGGTTCCCACGGTTGTCTTAGAAACCAGTCCCCGAGGCTTGGCAGAGCAGGAGCCCTCCGTGGCAGTGCTTGGGTGTGGAGGCTCTGAGGCTCCGGCCTCATCTCTCCTCGGGGTCGAAGGGAACGTTTGCGGATGCCAGGAGTCGCAAAGGGCCGACCACGATGATGAAACCCCAGGCAGAGTCTGGGGAAGCAGCACGGGATCCCAGCCTCAGGCCTGCACGGACGGTGTTGGTTGGGGTGAGTCTCCCCAAAACTCGTGCCGCCGTCCGTGATCTCGAGGACGGGTCGGCCTGCGTGCCCCTGGGCTTCTCTCTCACCCGAGGGTCGTTCTCCTCCAGAGCAGAACCCTGCCGCCTCAGGGGTCGCCTGGGGCTGTGTGTTTCCATGCCTCTGCTGTATGACTCTGTGTGTGTGTGTGTGTCTGTGTGTGTGCCTCCCATTCTCTCTTCTCCCTCTGTCTCTCAGTCTCTGTGTGTTTCTTTCCCACTCTCTGTGGGTTTGTGCCAGCCGAAGTTGCGTCAGGGCTACCAGGTCGGTGGAGGATTGGGGGTGTCGCGAGTTTTGCAGAAACCTATTTGCTCCTCTGGTAGGCGTTTGAAAACGTGGCTTGGGTCAGGCACAGGCGGCCCCTCCACGCCCCGGGTCCCAGGTGTTCTTCGATTTTCCCTGGCATTGATGGAGAGGTAACCCGTTTCCCCCTTCCACCGGCACATGCCTGGACCCGACCCTTTGCTTCGCCGTCGCCCCGTATGCCTCCGGTGGCACACATTATCAGCAACTGCTGTGGGATTGGCCAGTGCCACGCGTGGTCGCATGGTCTCCCCCTCAGATTCGCCTCTGTTCTTCTTTGCAGGTGTCCTGTAAAGCGCGGTCGGCTTTCCGGAACCCCAGGGCTTTTGCAAGCGGGGCAGGCCACTTGTCTTTCAAAGGAAGAGGGAGGCACACGGCTGATGCATCAGTGAATTTACAGCCGAAACTAGGCCTTGAGACTTATGGTTTCATTCTGTGTTGCAGCGAGGCACTGCCTGCCTGACCAGAAGTGGTGAGCCCATCCTATCTCACTCGGAGGGGTCCAAAATCGGATCTCAACGTTAGTACATACAATATCACAGTACACCAAGTATATATTATATACTGTACATAAAATATCAAAGTACACCAATTATACATTAAATACTGCACATAAAATATCACAGTACACCAAATATATATAATATACTGTACATAAAATATCACAATACACCGTATATATTATATACTGTACATAAAATATCAAAATACCCCAAATATATATTATAAACCGTACATAAAATACCAAAGTACACCAAATATATAATATATACTGTACATAAAATATCAAAGTACACCAAATATATATTATATACTGTACATAAAATATCAAAGTACACCAAATATACATTATATACTGTACATACTATATCACAGAACACCAAGTATATATTATATACTGCACACAAAATATAAAAGTACACTAAATATATATTATATACCGTACATAAAATATCAAAATAACCCTAATATATATTATATCCTGGCATAAAATATCAAAGGGCAACAAATGTATAATATATACTGTACAGAAGATATCAAATTTCACCAGATATATATTTTATACTGTACAAAAAATATCAAATTATACTAAATATATATTATATACTGTACATAAAATATCAAATTACACTAAATACTTATTATATACTGTACATAAAATATAAAATTACACCAAATATATATTATATACTATACATAAAATATGAAAATACAAAAAATACATATCCCATACTGTACATAAAATATCAAAATACACCGAATATATATTATATACTGTACATAAAATATCAAAGTACACCAAGTATACATTATATACTGCACATAAAATAGCACAGTACAGCAAATATGCATTATATACTGTACATAAAATATCACAATACACCATATATATTATGTACTTTACATAAAATATCAAAATACCCCAAATATATATTATATACTGTACATACAGTATCAAAGTACACCAAATATATATTATGTACTGTACATAAAACATCAAATTACGCTAAATACATACTATATACTGTACATAAAATATAAAAGTACACCAAATATATATTATACACTGTGCATAAAATATGAAAATACACAAAATATATATCACATACTGTACATAAATTATCAAAGTACACCAAATACATATTATATACTGTAAATAAAATATCAATTTAAACTAAATATATATTCTACACTGTACATAAAATATAAAAGTACCCCAAATATACATTTTATACTGTACATAATATGTGAAAATACACAAAATACGTATTATATACAGTACATAATATATTAAAGTACACCAAATATGTATTATATACTGTACATAAAATATCAAAGCACTCTAATTATATATTACATACTGTACATAAAATATCAAATTACCCTAAATATTATATACTATACATAAAATATAAAAGTACACGAAATATATCCTATATACTGTACATAAAATATGAAAATATACAAAATATATATTATATAATGTACATAAAATATCAAAGTACACCAAATATATATTATGTACTGTACATAAAATATCAAAATACACCAAGTACAAATTATATACTGTACATATAATATAAAATGACACCCAATTTGTTTTACATACTGTACATGAAATATCAAACTACACTAAATACATATTTTATACTGTACATAAAATATAAAAATACACCAAATATATATTATATACTGTACATAACATGTGAAAATACACAAAATACATATCACACACTGTACATAAGATATCAAAGTACAGCAAATATATATTATATACTGTACAAAAAATATCAAATTAAACTAAATATACATTATATACTGTACATAAAATGTAAAAGTACACCAAATATATATTATATACTGTACATAAAATGTGAAGATACACAAAATACGTATTATATACTGTACATAAAATATAAAAGTACACCAAATATATATTATATGCTGTACATAAAATACCAAAGCACGCCGAATATATATTATGTACTGTATATAAAATATGAAATTACACTAAATATTATATACCATACATAAAATATAAAAGTACACCAAATATATATTATATACTGTACATGAAACATGAAAATATACAAAATATATATTATATACTGTACATAAAATATCAAAGTACACCAAATACATTTAAAGGGGACGCAGCCTGTCTGTCAGGAGTGGAGCGCGAGTCGGCTCAGCCAATGCGCATGCGCGAGGCGCCAACGGTTTCTGCGGTCACCGTGGTTCCCACGGTTGTCTTAGAAACCAGTCCCCGAGGCTTGGCAGAGCAGGAGCCCTCCGTGGCAGTGCTTGGGTGTGGAGGCTCTGAGGCTCCGGCCTCATCTCTCCTCGGGGTCGAAGGGAACGTTTGCGGATGCCAGGAGACGCAAAGGGCCGACCATGATGATGAAACCCCAGGCAGAGTCGGGGGAAGCAGCACGGGCTCCCAGCCTCAGGCCTACACGGACGGTGTTGGTTGGGGTGAGTCGCCCCAAAAGTCGTGCCGCCGTCCGTGATCTCGAGGACGGGTCAGCCTGCGTGCCCCTGGGCTTCTCTCTCACCCGAGGGTCGTTCTCCTCCAGAGCAGAACCCTGCCACCTCAGGGGTCGCCTGGGGCTGTGTGTTTCCATGCCTCTGCTGTATGACCCTGTGTGTGTGTGTGTGTGTCTGTGTGTGTGCCTCCCATTCTCTCTTCTCTCTCTGTCTCTCAGTCTCTGTGTATTTCTTTCCCACTCTCTGTGGGTTTGTGCCAGCCGAAGTTGCGTCAGGGCTACCAGGTCGGTGGAGGATTGGGGGTGTCGCGAGTTTTGCAGAAACCTATTTGCTCCTCTGGTAGGCGTTTGAGAAAGTGGCTTGGGTCAGGCAGAGGCGGCCCCTCCACGCCCCGGGTCCCCGGTGTTCTTTGATTTTCCCTGGCATTGATGGAGAGGTAACCCGTTTCCCCCTTCCACCGGCACATGCCTGGACCCGACCCTTTGCTTCGCCGTCGCTCCGTATGCCTCCGGTGGCACACATTATCAGCAACTGCTGTGGGACTGGCCAGTGCCACGCGTGGTCGCATGGTCTCCCCCTCGGATTCGCCTCTGTTCTTCTTTGCAGGTGTCCTGTAAAGCGCGGTCGGCTTTCCGGAACCCCAGGGCTTTTGCAAGCGGGGCAGGCCACTTGTCTTTCAAAGGAAGAGGGAGGCACACGGCTGATGCATCAGTGAATTTACAGCCGAAACTAGGCCTTGAGACTTATGGTTTCATTCTGTGTTGCAGCGAGGCACTGCCTGCCTGACCAGAAGTGGTGAGCCCATCCTATCTCACTCGGAGGGGTCCAAAATCGGATCTCAACGTTAGTACATACAATATCACAGTACACCAAGTATATATTATATACTGTACATAAAATATCAAAGTACACCAATTATACATTAAATACTGCACATAAAATATCACAGTACACCAAATATATATAATATACTGTACATAAAATATCACAATACACCGTATATATTATATACTGTACATAAAATATCAAAATACCCCAAATATATATTATAAACCGTACATAAAATACCAAAGTACACCAAATATATAATATATACTGTACATAAAATATCAAAGTACACCAAATATATATTATATACTGTACATAAAATATCAAAGTACACCAAATATACATTATATACTGTACATACTATATCACAGAACACCAAGTATATATTATATACTGCACACAAAATATAAAAGTACACTAAATATATATTATATACCGTACATAAAATATCAAAATAACCCTAATATATATTATATCCTGGCATAAAATATCAAAGGGCACCAAATGTATAATATATACTGTACAGAAGATATCAAATTTCACCAGATATATATTTTATACTGTACAAAAAATATCAAATTATACTAAATATATATTATATACTGTACATAAAATATCAAATTACACTAAATACTTATTATATACTGTACATAAAATATAAAATTACACCAAATATATATTATATACTATACATAAAATATGAAAATACAAAAAATACATATCCCATACTGTACATAAAATATCAAAATACACCGAATATATATTATATACTGTACATAAAATATCAAAGTACACCAAGTATACATTATATACTGCACATAAAATAGCACAGTACAGCAAATATGCATTATATACTGTACATAAAATATCACAATACACCATATATATTATGTACTTTACATAAAATATCAAAATACCCCAAATATATATTATATACTGTACATACAGTATCAAAGTACACCAAATATATATTATGTACTGTACATAAAACATCAAATTACGCTAAATACATACTATATACTGTACATAAAATATAAAAGTACACCAAATATATATTATACACTGTGCATAAAATATGAAAATACACAAAATATATATCACATACTGTACATAAATTATCAAAGTACACCAAATATATATTATATACTGTAAATAAAATATCAATTTAAACTAAATATATATTCTACACTGTACATAAAATATAAAAGTACCCCAAATATACATTTTATACTGTACATAATATGTGAAAATACACAAAATACGTATTATATACAGTACATAATATATTAAAGTACACCAAATATGTATTATATACTGTACATAAAATATCAAAGCACTCTAATTATATATTACATACTGTACATAAAATATCAAATTACCCTAAATATTATATACTATACATAAAATATAAAAGTACACGAAATATATCCTATATACTGTACATAAAATATGAAAATATACAAAATATATATTATATAATGTACATAAAATATCAAAGTACACCAAATATATATTATGTACTGTACATAAAATATCAAAATACACCAAGTACAAATTATATACTGTACATATAATATAAAATGACACCCAATTTGTTTTACATACTGTACATGAAATATCAAACTACACTAAATACATATTTTATACTGTACATAAAATATAAAAATACACCAAATATATATTATATACTGTACATAACATGTGAAAATACACAAAATACATATCACACACTGTACATAAGATATCAAAGTACAGCAAATATATATTATATACTGTACAAAAAATATCAAATTAAACTAAATATACATTATATACTGTACATAAAATGTAAAAGTACACCAAATATATATTATATACTGTACATAAAATGTGAAGATACACAAAATACGTATTATATACTGTACATAAAATATAAAAGTACACCAAATATATATTATATGCTGTACATAAAATACCAAAGCACGCCGAATATATATTATGTACTGTATATAAAATATGAAATTACACTAAATATTATATACCATACATAAAATATAAAAGTACACCAAATATATATTATATACTGTACATGAAACATGAAAATATACAAAATATATATTATATACTGTACATAAAATATCAAAGTACACCAAATACATTTAAAGGGGACGCAGCCTGTCTGTCAGGAGTGGAGCGCGAGTCGGCTCAGCCAATGCGCATGCGCGAGGCGCCAACGGTTTCTGCGGTCACCGTGGTTCCCACGGTTGTCTTAGAAACCAGTCCCCGAGGCTTGGCAGAGCAGGAGCCCTCCGTGGCAGTGCTTGGGTGTGGAGGCTCTGAGGCTCCGGCCTCATCTCTCCTCGGGGTCGAAGGGAACGTTTGCGGATGCCAGGAGACGCAAAGGGCCGACCATGATGATGAAACCCCAGGCAGAGTCGGGGGAAGCAGCACGGGCTCCCAGCCTCAGGCCTACACGGACGGTGTTGGTTGGGGTGAGTCGCCCCAAAAGTCGTGCCGCCGTCCGTGATCTCGAGGACGGGTCAGCCTGCGTGCCCCTGGGCTTCTCTCTCACCCGAGGGTCGTTCTCCTCCAGAGCAGAACCCTGCCACCTCAGGGGTCGCCTGGGGCTGTGTGTTTCCATGCCTCTGCTGTATGACCCTGTGTGTGTGTGTGTGTGTCTGTGTGTGTGCCTCCCATTCTCTCTTCTCTCTCTGTCTCTCAGTCTCTGTGTATTTCTTTCCCACTCTCTGTGGGTTTGTGCCAGCCGAAGTTGCGTCAGGGCTACCAGGTCGGTGGAGGATTGGGGGTGTCGCGAGTTTTGCAGAAACCTATTTGCTCCTCTGGTAGGCGTTTGAGAAAGTGGCTTGGGTCAGGCAGAGGCGGCCCCTCCACGCCCCGGGTCCCCGGTGTTCTTTGATTTTCCCTGGCATTGATGGAGAGGTAACCCGTTTCCCCCTTCCACCGGCACATGCCTGGACCCGACCCTTTGCTTCGCCGTCGCTCCGTATGCCTCCGGTGGCACACATTATCAGCAACTGCTGTGGGACTGGCCAGTGCCACGCGTGGTCGCATGGTCTCCCCCTCGGATTCGCCTCTGTTCTTCTTTGCAGGTGTCCTGTAAAGCGCGGTCGGCTTTCCGGAACCCCAAGGCTTTTGCAAGCGGGGCAGGCCACTGGTCTTTCAAAGGAGAAGGGAGGCAGAGGGCTGATGCATCAGTGAATTTACAGCTGACACTAGGCCTTGAGACTTATGGTTTCATTCTGTGTTGCAGCGAGTCCCTACCGGCCTGACCAGAAGTGGTGAGCCCATCCTATCTCACTCGGAGGGGGCCAAAATCGGATCTCAACGGGAGTTGGGAGAACACAGCGGGCGTCCTGAAGCTCCCCCTCCCTCGGTGGAAGTCGGCTCAAGCAGGTCCGGAGGACAGTACCCCTGGGGGTTTGGGCCTGGGACAGGACGAGACACCCGCGGCCCCCTCTCCCACACCGCCCCAAACAGGACCCAGGATCCAGCCGCCGCCGCGGCGGCAGCAGGAGCATCGCGGCCGCCGCGCGGCGGTGGCAACATTTAAAGGGGACGCAGCCTATCTGTCAGGAGTGGAGCGCGAGTCGGCTCAGCCAATGCGCATGCGCGAGGCGCCAGCGGTTTCTCCCGTCACAGTGGTTCCCACGGTTGTCTTAGAAACCAGTCCCCGAGGCTTGGCAGAGCAGGAGCCCTCCGTGGCAGTGCTTGGGTGTGGAGGCTCTGAGGCTCCGGCCTCATCTCTCCTCGGGGTCGAAGGGAACGTTTGCGGATGCCAGGAGTCGCAAAGGGCCGACCACGATGATGAAACCCCAGGCAGAGTCTGGGGAAGCAGCACGGGATCCCAGCCTCAGGCCTGCACGGACGGTGTTGGTTGGGGTGAGTCTCCCCAAAACTCGTGCCGCCGTCCGTGATCTCGAGGACGGGTCGGCCTGCGTGCCCCTGGGCTTCTCTCTCACCCGAGGGTCGTTCTCCTCCAGAGCAGAACCCTGCCACCTCAGGGGTCGCCTGGGGCTGTGTGTTTCCATGCCTCTGCTGTATGACTCTGTGTGTGTGTGTGTGTCTGTGTGTGTGCCTCCCATTCTCTCTTCTCCCTCTGTCTCTCAGTCTCTGTGTGTTTCTTTCCCACTCTCTGTGGGTTTGTGCCAGCCGAAGTTGCGTCAGGGCTACCAGGTCGGTGGAGGATTGGGGGTGTCGCGAGTTTTGCAGAAACCTATTTGCTCCTCTGGTAGGCGTTTGAAAACGTGGCTTGGGTCAGGCACAGGCGGCCCCTCCACGCCCCGGGTCCCAGGTGTTCTTCGATTTTCCCTGGCATTGATGGAGAGGTAACCCGTTTCCCCCTTCCACCGGCACATGCCTGGACCCGACCCTTTGCTTCGCCGTCGCCCCGTATGCCTCCGGTGGCACACATTATCAGCAACTGCTGTGGGATTGGCCAGTGCCACGCGTGGTCGCATGGTCTCCCCCTCGGATTCGCCTCTGTTCTTCTTTGCAGGTGTCCTGTAAAGCGCGGTCGGCTTTCCGGAACCCCAGGGCTTTTGCAAGCGGGGCAGGCCACTTGTCTTTCAAAGGAAGAGGGAGGCACACGGCTGATGCATCAGTGAATTTACAGCCGAAACTAGGCCTTGAGACTTATGGTTTCATTCTGTGTTGCAGCGAGGCACTGCCTGCCTGACCAGAAGTGGTGAGCCCATCCTATCTCACTCGGAGGGGTCCAAAATCGGATCTCAACGTTAGTACATACAATATCACAGTACACCAAGTATATATTATATACTGTACATAAAATATCAAAGTACACCAATTATACATTAAATACTGCACATAAAATATCACAGTACACCAAATATATATAATATACTGTACATAAAATATCACAATACACCGTATATATTATATACTGTACATAAAATATCAAAATACCCCAAATATATATTATAAACCGTACATAAAATACCAAAGTACACCAAATATATAATATATACTGTACATAAAATATCAAAGTACACCAAATATATATTATATACTGTACATAAAATATCAAAGTACACCAAATATACATTATATACTGTACATACTATATCACAGAACACCAAGTATATATTATATACTGCACACAAAATATAAAAGTACACTAAATATATATTATATACCGTACATAAAATATCAAAATAACCCTAATATATATTATATCCTGGCATAAAATATCAAAGGGCACCAAATGTATATTATATACTGTACATCAGATATCAAATTTCACCAGATATATATTTTATATTGTACAAAAAATATCAAATTATACTAAATATATATTATATACTGTACATAAAATATCAAATTACACTAAATACTTATTATATACTGTACATAAAATATAAAATTACACCAAATATATATTATATACTATACATAAAATATGAAAATACAAAAAATACATATCACATACTGTACATAAAATATCAAAATACACCGAATATATATTATATACTGTACATAAAATATCAAAGTACACCAAGTATACATTATATACTGCACATAAAATAGCACAGTACAGCAAATATGTATTATATACTGTACATAAAATATCACAATACACCATATGTATTAGGTACTGTACATAAAATATCAAAATACCCCGAATATATATTATATACTGTACATACAGTATCAAAGTACACCAAGTATATATTATATACTGTACATAAAACATCAAATTACGCTAAATACATACTATATACTGTACATAAAATATAAAAGTACACCAAATATATATTATACACTGTGCATAAAATATGAAAATACACAAAATATATATCACATACTGTACATAAATTATCAAAGTACACCAAATATATATTATATACTGTAAATAAAATATCAATTTAAACTAAATATATATTCTACACTGTACATAAAATATAAAAGTACCCCAAATATACATTTTATACTGTACATAATATGTGAAAATACACAAAATACGTATTATATACAGTACATAATATATTAAAGTACACCAAATATGTATTATATACTGTACATAAAATATCAAAGCACTCTAAATATATATTACATACTGTACATAAAATATCAAATTACCCTAAATATTATATACTATACATAAAATATAAAAGTACACGAAATATATCCTATATACTGTACATAAAATATGAAAATATACAAAATATATATTATATAATGTACATAAAATATCAAAGTACACCAAATATATATTATGTACTGTACATAAAATATCAAAATACACCAAGTACAAATTATATACTGTACATATAATATAAAATGACACCCAATTTGTTTTACATACTGTACATGAAATATCAAACTACACTAAATACATATTTTATACTGTACATAAAATATAAAAATACACCAAATATATATTACATACTGTACATAACATGTGAAAATACACAAAACACATATCACACACTGTACATAAGATATCAAAGTACAGCAAATATATATTATATACTGTACAAAAAATATCAAATTAAACTAAATATACATTATATACTGTACATAAAATGTAAAAGTACACCAAATATATATTATATACTGTACATAAAATGTGAAGATACACAAAATACGTATTATATACTGTACATAAAATATAAAAGTACACCAAATATATATTATATGCTGTACATAAAATACCAAAGCACGCCGAATATATATTATGTACTGTATATAAAATATGAAATTACACTAAATAAATATTATATACCATACATAAAATATAAAAGTACACCAAATATATATTATATACTGTACATGAAACATGAAAATATACAAAATATATATTATATACTGTACATAAAATATCAAAGTACACCAAATACATTTAAAGGGGACGCAGCCTGTCTGTCAGGAGTGGAGCGCGAGTCGGCTCAGCCAATGCGCATGCGCGAGGCGCCAACGGTTTCTGCGGTCACCGTGGTTCCCACGGTTGTCTTAGAAACCAGTCCCCGAGGCTTGGCAGAGCAGGAGCCCTCCGTGGCAGTGCTTGGGTGTGGAGGCTCTGAGGCTCCGGCCTCATCTCTCCTCGGGGTCGAAGGGAACGTTTGCGGATGCCAGGAGACGCAAAGGGCCGACCATGATGATGAAACCCCAGGCAGAGTCGGGGGAAGCAGCACGGGCTCCCAGCCTCAGGCCTGCACGGACGGTGTTGGTTGGGGTGAGTCGCCCCAAAAGTCGTGCCGCCGTCCGTGATCTCGAGGACGGGTCAGCCTGCGTGCCCCTGGGCTTCTCTCTCACCCGAGGGTCGTTCTCCTCCAGAGCAGAACCCTGCCACCTCAGGGGTCGCCTGGGGCTGTGTGTTTCCATGCCTCTGCTGTATGACCCTGTGTGTGTGTATGTGTGTCTGTGTGTGTGCCTCCCATTCTCTCTTCTCTCTCTGTCTCTCAGTCTCTGTGTATTTCTTTCCCACTCTCTGTGGGTTTGTGCCAGCCGAAGTTGCGTCAGGGCTACCAGGTCGGTGGAGGATTGGGGGTGTCGCGAGTTTTGCAGAAACCTATTTGCTCCTCTGGTAGGCGTTTGAGAAAGTGGCTTGGGTCAGGCAGAGGCGGCCCCTCCACGCCCCGGGTCCCCGGTGTTCTTTGATTTTCCCTGGCATTGATGGAGAGGTAACCCGTTTCCCCCTTCCACCGGCACATGCCTGGACCCGACCCTTTGCTTCGCCGTCGCCCCGTATGCTTCCGGTGGCACACATTATCAGCAACTGCTGTGGGACTGGCCAGTGCCACGCGTGGTCGCATGGTCTCCCCCTCGGATTCGCCTCTGTTCTTCTTTGCAGGTGTCCTGTAAAGCGCGGTCGGCTTTCCGGAACCCCAAGGCTTTTGCAAGCGGGGCAGGCCACTGGTCTTTCAAAGGAGGAGGGAGGCAGAGGGCTGATGCATCAGTGAATTTACAGCTGACACTAGGCCTTGAGACTTATGGTTTCATTCTGTGTTGCAGCGAGGCCCTGCCGGCCTGACCAGAAGTGGTGAGCCCATCCTATCTCACTCGGAGGGGGCCAAAATCGGATCTCAACGGGAGTTGGGAGAACACAGCGGGCGTCCTGAAGCTCCCCCTCCCTCGGTGGAAGTCGGCTCAAGCAGGTCCGGAGGACAGTACCCCTGGGGGTTTGGGCCTGGGACAGGACGAGACACCCGCGGCCCCCTCTCCCACACCGCCCCAAACAGGACCCAGGATCCAGCCGCCGCCGCGGCGGCAGCAGGAGCATCGCGGCCGCCGCGCGGCGGTGGCAACATTTAAAGGGGACGCAGCCTATCTGTCAGGAGTGGAGCGCGAGTCGGCTCAGCCAATGCGCATGCGCGAGGCGCCAGCGGTTTCTCCCGTCACAGTGGTTCCCACGGTTGTCTTAGAAACCAGTCCCCGAGGCTTGGCAGAGCAGGAGCCCTCCGTGGCAGTGCTTGGGTGTGGAGGCTCTGAGGCTCCGGCCTCATCTCTCCTCGGGGTCGAAGGGAACGTTTGCGGATGCCAGGAGTCGCAAAGGGCCGACCACGATGATGAAACCCCAGGCAGAGTCTGGGGAAGCAGCACGGGATCCCAGCCTCAGGCCTGCACGGACGGTGTTGGTTGGGGTGAGTCTCCCCAAAACTCGTGCCGCCGTCCGTGATCTCGAGGACGGGTCGGCCTGCGTGCCCCTGGGCTTCTCTCTCACCCGAGGGTCGTTCTCCTCCAGAGCAGAACCCTGCCGCCTCAGGGGTCGCCTGGGGCTGTGTGTTTCCATGCCTCTGCTGTATGACTCTGTGTGTGTGTGTGTGTCTGTGTGTGTGCCTCCCATTCTCTCTTCTCCCTCTGTCTCTCAGTCTCTGTGTGTTTCTTTCCCACTCTCTGTGGGTTTGTGCCAGCCGAAGTTGCGTCAGGGCTACCAGGTCGGTGGAGGATTGGGGGTGTCGCGAGTTTTGCAGAAACCTATTTGCTCCTCTGGTAGGCGTTTGAAAACGTGGCTTGGGTCAGGCACAGGCGGCCCCTCCACGCCCCGGGTCCCAGGTGTTCTTCGATTTTCCCTGGCATTGATGGAGAGGTAACCCGTTTCCCCCTTCCACCGGCACATGCCTGGACCCGACCCTTTGCTTCGCCGTCGCCCCGTATGCCTCCGGTGGCACACATTATCAGCAACTGCTGTGGGATTGGCCAGTGCCACGCGTGGTCGCATGGTCTCCCCCTCAGATTCGCCTCTGTTCTTCTTTGCAGGTGTCCTGTAAAGCGCGGTCGGCTTTCCGGAACCCCAGGGCTTTTGCAAGCGGGGCAGGCCACTTGTCTTTCAAAGGAAGAGGGAGGCACACGGCTGATGCATCAGTGAATTTACAGCCGAAACTAGGCCTTGAGACTTATGGTTTCATTCTGTGTTGCAGCGAGGCACTGCCTGCCTGACCAGAAGTGGTGAGCCCATCCTATCTCACTCGGAGGGGTCCAAAATCGGATCTCAACGTTAGTACATACAATATCACAGTACACCAAGTATATATTATATACTGTACATAAAATATCAAAGTACACCAATTATACATTAAATACTGCACATAAAATATCACAGTACACCAAATATATATAATATACTGTACATAAAATATCACAATACACCGTATATATTATATACTGTACATAAAATATCAAAATACCCCAAATATATATTATAAACCGTACATAAAATACCAAAGTACACCAAATATATAATATATACTGTACATAAAATATCAAAGTACACCAAATATATATTATATACTGTACATAAAATATCAAAGTACACCAAATATACATTATATACTGTACATACTATATCACAGAACACCAAGTATATATTATATACTGCACACAAAATATAAAAGTACACTAAATATATATTATATACCGTACATAAAATATCAAAATAACCCTAATATATATTATATCCTGGCATAAAATATCAAAGGGCAACAAATGTATAATATATACTGTACAGAAGATATCAAATTTCACCAGATATATATTTTATACTGTACAAAAAATATCAAATTATACTAAATATATATTATATACTGTACATAAAATATCAAATTACACTAAATACTTATTATATACTGTACATAAAATATAAAATTACACCAAATATATATTATATACTATACATAAAATATGAAAATACAAAAAATACATATCCCATACTGTACATAAAATATCAAAATACACCGAATATATATTATATACTGTACATAAAATATCAAAGTACACCAAGTATACATTATATACTGCACATAAAATAGCACAGTACAGCAAATATGCATTATATACTGTACATAAAATATCACAATACACCATATATATTATGTACTTTACATAAAATATCAAAATACCCCAAATATATATTATATACTGTACATACAGTATCAAAGTACACCAAATATATATTATGTACTGTACATAAAACATCAAATTACGCTAAATACATACTATATACTGTACATAAAATATAAAAGTACACCAAATATATATTATACACTGTGCATAAAATATGAAAATACACAAAATATATATCACATACTGTACATAAATTATCAAAGTACACCAAATACATATTATATACTGTAAATAAAATATCAATTTAAACTAAATATATATTCTACACTGTACATAAAATATAAAAGTACCCCAAATATACATTTTATACTGTACATAATATGTGAAAATACACAAAATACGTATTATATACAGTACATAATATATTAAAGTACACCAAATATGTATTATATACTGTACATAAAATATCAAAGCACTCTAATTATATATTACATACTGTACATAAAATATCAAATTACCCTAAATATTATATACTATACATAAAATATAAAAGTACACGAAATATATCCTATATACTGTACATAAAATATGAAAATATACAAAATATATATTATATAATGTACATAAAATATCAAAGTACACCAAATATATATTATGTACTGTACATAAAATATCAAAATACACCAAGTACAAATTATATACTGTACATATAATATAAAATGACACCCAATTTGTTTTACATACTGTACATGAAATATCAAACTACACTAAATACATATTTTATACTGTACATAAAATATAAAAATACACCAAATATATATTATATACTGTACATAACATGTGAAAATACACAAAATACATATCACACACTGTACATAAGATATCAAAGTACAGCAAATATATATTATATACTGTACAAAAAATATCAAATTAAACTAAATATACATTATATACTGTACATAAAATGTAAAAGTACACCAAATATATATTATATACTGTACATAAAATGTGAAGATACACAAAATACGTATTATATACTGTACATAAAATATAAAAGTACACCAAATATATATTATATGCTGTACATAAAATACCAAAGCACGCCGAATATATATTATGTACTGTATATAAAATATGAAATTACACTAAATATTATATACCATACATAAAATATAAAAGTACACCAAATATATATTATATACTGTACATGAAACATGAAAATATACAAAATATATATTATATACTGTACATAAAATATCAAAGTACACCAAATACATTTAAAGGGGACGCAGCCTGTCTGTCAGGAGTGGAGCGCGAGTCGGCTCAGCCAATGCGCATGCGCGAGGCGCCAACGGTTTCTGCGGTCACCGTGGTTCCCACGGTTGTCTTAGAAACCAGTCCCCGAGGCTTGGCAGAGCAGGAGCCCTCCGTGGCAGTGCTTGGGTGTGGAGGCTCTGAGGCTCCGGCCTCATCTCTCCTCGGGGTCGAAGGGAACGTTTGCGGATGCCAGGAGACGCAAAGGGCCGACCATGATGATGAAACCCCAGGCAGAGTCGGGGGAAGCAGCACGGGCTCCCAGCCTCAGGCCTACACGGACGGTGTTGGTTGGGGTGAGTCGCCCCAAAAGTCGTGCCGCCGTCCGTGATCTCGAGGACGGGTCAGCCTGCGTGCCCCTGGGCTTCTCTCTCACCCGAGGGTCGTTCTCCTCCAGAGCAGAACCCTGCCACCTCAGGGGTCGCCTGGGGCTGTGTGTTTCCATGCCTCTGCTGTATGACCCTGTGTGTGTGTGTGTGTGTCTGTGTGTGTGCCTCCCATTCTCTCTTCTCTCTCTGTCTCTCAGTCTCTGTGTATTTCTTTCCCACTCTCTGTGGGTTTGTGCCAGCCGAAGTTGCGTCAGGGCTACCAGGTCGGTGGAGGATTGGGGGTGTCGCGAGTTTTGCAGAAACCTATTTGCTCCTCTGGTAGGCGTTTGAGAAAGTGGCTTGGGTCAGGCAGAGGCGGCCCCTCCACGCCCCGGGTCCCCGGTGTTCTTTGATTTTCCCTGGCATTGATGGAGAGGTAACCCGTTTCCCCCTTCCACCGGCACATGCCTGGACCCGACCCTTTGCTTCGCCGTCGCTCCGTATGCCTCCGGTGGCACACATTATCAGCAACTGCTGTGGGACTGGCCAGTGCCACGCGTGGTCGCATGGTCTCCCCCTCGGATTCGCCTCTGTTCTTCTTTGCAGGTGTCCTGTAAAGCGCGGTCGGCTTTCCGGAACCCCAGGGCTTTTGCAAGCGGGGCAGGCCACTTGTCTTTCAAAGGAAGAGGGAGGCACACGGCTGATGCATCAGTGAATTTACAGCCGAAACTAGGCCTTGAGACTTATGGTTTCATTCTGTGTTGCAGCGAGGCACTGCCTGCCTGACCAGAAGTGGTGAGCCCATCCTATCTCACTCGGAGGGGTCCAAAATCGGATCTCAACGTTAGTACATACAATATCACAGTACACCAAGTATATATTATATACTGTACATAAAATATCAAAGTACACCAATTATACATTAAATACTGCACATAAAATATCACAGTACACCAAATATATATAATATACTGTACATAAAATATCACAATACACCGTATATATTATATACTGTACATAAAATATCAAAATACCCCAAATATATATTATAAACCGTACATAAAATACCAAAGTACACCAAATATATAATATATACTGTACATAAAATATCAAAGTACACCAAATATATATTATATACTGTACATAAAATATCAAAGTACACCAAATATACATTATATACTGTACATACTATATCACAGAACACCAAGTATATATTATATACTGCACACAAAATATAAAAGTACACTAAATATATATTATATACCGTACATAAAATATCAAAATAACCCTAATATATATTATATCCTGGCATAAAATATCAAAGGGCACCAAATGTATAATATATACTGTACAGAAGATATCAAATTTCACCAGATATATATTTTATACTGTACAAAAAATATCAAATTATACTAAATATATATTATATACTGTACATAAAATATCAAATTACACTAAATACTTATTATATACTGTACATAAAATATAAAATTACACCAAATATATATTATATACTATACATAAAATATGAAAATACAAAAAATACATATCCCATACTGTACATAAAATATCAAAATACACCGAATATATATTATATACTGTACATAAAATATCAAAGTACACCAAGTATACATTATATACTGCACATAAAATAGCACAGTACAGCAAATATGCATTATATACTGTACATAAAATATCACAATACACCATATATATTATGTACTTTACATAAAATATCAAAATACCCCAAATATATATTATATACTGTACATACAGTATCAAAGTACACCAAATATATATTATGTACTGTACATAAAACATCAAATTACGCTAAATACATACTATATACTGTACATAAAATATAAAAGTACACCAAATATATATTATACACTGTGCATAAAATATGAAAATACACAAAATATATATCACATACTGTACATAAATTATCAAAGTACACCAAATATATATTATATACTGTAAATAAAATATCAATTTAAACTAAATATATATTCTACACTGTACATAAAATATAAAAGTACCCCAAATATACATTTTATACTGTACATAATATGTGAAAATACACAAAATACGTATTATATACAGTACATAATATATTAAAGTACACCAAATATGTATTATATACTGTACATAAAATATCAAAGCACTCTAATTATATATTACATACTGTACATAAAATATCAAATTACCCTAAATATTATATACTATACATAAAATATAAAAGTACACGAAATATATCCTATATACTGTACATAAAATATGAAAATATACAAAATATATATTATATAATGTACATAAAATATCAAAGTACACCAAATATATATTATGTACTGTACATAAAATATCAAAATACACCAAGTACAAATTATATACTGTACATATAATATAAAATGACACCCAATTTGTTTTACATACTGTACATGAAATATCAAACTACACTAAATACATATTTTATACTGTACATAAAATATAAAAATACACCAAATATATATTATATACTGTACATAACATGTGAAAATACACAAAATACATATCACACACTGTACATAAGATATCAAAGTACAGCAAATATATATTATATACTGTACAAAAAATATCAAATTAAACTAAATATACATTATATACTGTACATAAAATGTAAAAGTACACCAAATATATATTATATACTGTACATAAAATGTGAAGATACACAAAATACGTATTATATACTGTACATAAAATATAAAAGTACACCAAATATATATTATATGCTGTACATAAAATACCAAAGCACGCCGAATATATATTATGTACTGTATATAAAATATGAAATTACACTAAATATTATATACCATACATAAAATATAAAAGTACACCAAATATATATTATATACTGTACATGAAACATGAAAATATACAAAATATATATTATATACTGTACATAAAATATCAAAGTACACCAAATACATTTAAAGGGGACGCAGCCTGTCTGTCAGGAGTGGAGCGCGAGTCGGCTCAGCCAATGCGCATGCGCGAGGCGCCAACGGTTTCTGCGGTCACCGTGGTTCCCACGGTTGTCTTAGAAACCAGTCCCCGAGGCTTGGCAGAGCAGGAGCCCTCCGTGGCAGTGCTTGGGTGTGGAGGCTCTGAGGCTCCGGCCTCATCTCTCCTCGGGGTCGAAGGGAACGTTTGCGGATGCCAGGAGACGCAAAGGGCCGACCATGATGATGAAACCCCAGGCAGAGTCGGGGGAAGCAGCACGGGCTCCCAGCCTCAGGCCTACACGGACGGTGTTGGTTGGGGTGAGTCGCCCCAAAAGTCGTGCCGCCGTCCGTGATCTCGAGGACGGGTCAGCCTGCGTGCCCCTGGGCTTCTCTCTCACCCGAGGGTCGTTCTCCTCCAGAGCAGAACCCTGCCACCTCAGGGGTCGCCTGGGGCTGTGTGTTTCCATGCCTCTGCTGTATGACCCTGTGTGTGTGTGTGTGTGTCTGTGTGTGTGCCTCCCATTCTCTCTTCTCTCTCTGTCTCTCAGTCTCTGTGTATTTCTTTCCCACTCTCTGTGGGTTTGTGCCAGCCGAAGTTGCGTCAGGGCTACCAGGTCGGTGGAGGATTGGGGGTGTCGCGAGTTTTGCAGAAACCTATTTGCTCCTCTGGTAGGCGTTTGAGAAAGTGGCTTGGGTCAGGCAGAGGCGGCCCCTCCACGCCCCGGGTCCCCGGTGTTCTTTGATTTTCCCTGGCATTGATGGAGAGGTAACCCGTTTCCCCCTTCCACCGGCACATGCCTGGACCCGACCCTTTGCTTCGCCGTCGCTCCGTATGCCTCCGGTGGCACACATTATCAGCAACTGCTGTGGGACTGGCCAGTGCCACGCGTGGTCGCATGGTCTCCCCCTCGGATTCGCCTCTGTTCTTCTTTGCAGGTGTCCTGTAAAGCGCGGTCGGCTTTCCGGAACCCCAAGGCTTTTGCAAGCGGGGCAGGCCACTGGTCTTTCAAAGGAGAAGGGAGGCAGAGGGCTGATGCATCAGTGAATTTACAGCTGACACTAGGCCTTGAGACTTATGGTTTCATTCTGTGTTGCAGCGAGTCCCTACCGGCCTGACCAGAAGTGGTGAGCCCATCCTATCTCACTCGGAGGGGGCCAAAATCGGATCTCAACGGGAGTTGGGAGAACACAGCGGGCGTCCTGAAGCTCCCCCTCCCTCGGTGGAAGTCGGCTCAAGCAGGTCCGGAGGACAGTACCCCTGGGGGTTTGGGCCTGGGACAGGACGAGACACCCGCGGCCCCCTCTCCCACACCGCCCCAAACAGGACCCAGGATCCAGCCGCCGCCGCGGCGGCAGCAGGAGCATCGCGGCCGCCGCGCGGCGGTGGCAACATTTAAAGGGGACGCAGCCTATCTGTCAGGAGTGGAGCGCGAGTCGGCTCAGCCAATGCGCATGCGCGAGGCGCCAGCGGTTTCTCCCGTCACAGTGGTTCCCACGGTTGTCTTAGAAACCAGTCCCCGAGGCTTGGCAGAGCAGGAGCCCTCCGTGGCAGTGCTTGGGTGTGGAGGCTCTGAGGCTCCGGCCTCATCTCTCCTCGGGGTCGAAGGGAACGTTTGCGGATGCCAGGAGTCGCAAAGGGCCGACCACGATGATGAAACCCCAGGCAGAGTCTGGGGAAGCAGCACGGGATCCCAGCCTCAGGCCTGCACGGACGGTGTTGGTTGGGGTGAGTCTCCCCAAAACTCGTGCCGCCGTCCGTGATCTCGAGGACGGGTCGGCCTGCGTGCCCCTGGGCTTCTCTCTCACCCGAGGGTCGTTCTCCTCCAGAGCAGAACCCTGCCACCTCAGGGGTCGCCTGGGGCTGTGTGTTTCCATGCCTCTGCTGTATGACTCTGTGTGTGTGTGTGTGTCTGTGTGTGTGCCTCCCATTCTCTCTTCTCCCTCTGTCTCTCAGTCTCTGTGTGTTTCTTTCCCACTCTCTGTGGGTTTGTGCCAGCCGAAGTTGCGTCAGGGCTACCAGGTCGGTGGAGGATTGGGGGTGTCGCGAGTTTTGCAGAAACCTATTTGCTCCTCTGGTAGGCGTTTGAAAACGTGGCTTGGGTCAGGCACAGGCGGCCCCTCCACGCCCCGGGTCCCAGGTGTTCTTCGATTTTCCCTGGCATTGATGGAGAGGTAACCCGTTTCCCCCTTCCACCGGCACATGCCTGGACCCGACCCTTTGCTTCGCCGTCGCCCCGTATGCCTCCGGTGGCACACATTATCAGCAACTGCTGTGGGATTGGCCAGTGCCACGCGTGGTCGCATGGTCTCCCCCTCGGATTCGCCTCTGTTCTTCTTTGCAGGTGTCCTGTAAAGCGCGGTCGGCTTTCCGGAACCCCAGGGCTTTTGCAAGCGGGGCAGGCCACTTGTCTTTCAAAGGAAGAGGGAGGCACACGGCTGATGCATCAGTGAATTTACAGCCGAAACTAGGCCTTGAGACTTATGGTTTCATTCTGTGTTGCAGCGAGGCACTGCCTGCCTGACCAGAAGTGGTGAGCCCATCCTATCTCACTCGGAGGGGTCCAAAATCGGATCTCAACGTTAGTACATACAATATCACAGTACACCAAGTATATATTATATACTGTACATAAAATATCAAAGTACACCAATTATACATTAAATACTGCACATAAAATATCACAGTACACCAAATATATATAATATACTGTACATAAAATATCACAATACACCGTATATATTATATACTGTACATAAAATATCAAAATACCCCAAATATATATTATAAACCGTACATAAAATACCAAAGTACACCAAATATATAATATATACTGTACATAAAATATCAAAGTACACCAAATATATATTATATACTGTACATAAAATATCAAAGTACACCAAATATACATTATATACTGTACATACTATATCACAGAACACCAAGTATATATTATATACTGCACACAAAATATAAAAGTACACTAAATATATATTATATACCGTACATAAAATATCAAAATAACCCTAATATATATTATATCCTGGCATAAAATATCAAAGGGCACCAAATGTATATTATATACTGTACATCAGATATCAAATTTCACCAGATATATATTTTATATTGTACAAAAAATATCAAATTATACTAAATATATATTATATACTGTACATAAAATATCAAATTACACTAAATACTTATTATATACTGTACATAAAATATAAAATTACACCAAATATATATTATATACTATACATAAAATATGAAAATACAAAAAATACATATCACATACTGTACATAAAATATCAAAATACACCGAATATATATTATATACTGTACATAAAATATCAAAGTACACCAAGTATACATTATATACTGCACATAAAATAGCACAGTACAGCAAATATGTATTATATACTGTACATAAAATATCACAATACACCATATGTATTAGGTACTGTACATAAAATATCAAAATACCCCGAATATATATTATATACTGTACATACAGTATCAAAGTACACCAAGTATATATTATATACTGTACATAAAACATCAAATTACGCTAAATACATACTATATACTGTACATAAAATATAAAAGTACACCAAATATATATTATACACTGTGCATAAAATATGAAAATACACAAAATATATATCACATACTGTACATAAATTATCAAAGTACACCAAATATATATTATATACTGTAAATAAAATATCAATTTAAACTAAATATATATTCTACACTGTACATAAAATATAAAAGTACCCCAAATATACATTTTATACTGTACATAATATGTGAAAATACACAAAATACGTATTATATACAGTACATAATATATTAAAGTACACCAAATATGTATTATATACTGTACATAAAATATCAAAGCACTCTAAATATATATTACATACTGTACATAAAATATCAAATTACCCTAAATATTATATACTATACATAAAATATAAAAGTACACGAAATATATCCTATATACTGTACATAAAATATGAAAATATACAAAATATATATTATATAATGTACATAAAATATCAAAGTACACCAAATATATATTATGTACTGTACATAAAATATCAAAATACACCAAGTACAAATTATATACTGTACATATAATATAAAATGACACCCAATTTGTTTTACATACTGTACATGAAATATCAAACTACACTAAATACATATTTTATACTGTACATAAAATATAAAAATACACCAAATATATATTACATACTGTACATAACATGTGAAAATACACAAAACACATATCACACACTGTACATAAGATATCAAAGTACAGCAAATATATATTATATACTGTACAAAAAATATCAAATTAAACTAAATATACATTATATACTGTACATAAAATGTAAAAGTACACCAAATATATATTATATACTGTACATAAAATGTGAAGATACACAAAATACGTATTATATACTGTACATAAAATATAAAAGTACACCAAATATATATTATATGCTGTACATAAAATACCAAAGCACGCCGAATATATATTATGTACTGTATATAAAATATGAAATTACACTAAATAAATATTATATACCATACATAAAATATAAAAGTACACCAAATATATATTATATACTGTACATGAAACATGAAAATATACAAAATATATATTATATACTGTACATAAAATATCAAAGTACACCAAATACATTTAAAGGGGACGCAGCCTGTCTGTCAGGAGTGGAGCGCGAGTCGGCTCAGCCAATGCGCATGCGCGAGGCGCCAACGGTTTCTGCGGTCACCGTGGTTCCCACGGTTGTCTTAGAAACCAGTCCCCGAGGCTTGGCAGAGCAGGAGCCCTCCGTGGCAGTGCTTGGGTGTGGAGGCTCTGAGGCTCCGGCCTCATCTCTCCTCGGGGTCGAAGGGAACGTTTGCGGATGCCAGGAGACGCAAAGGGCCGACCATGATGATGAAACCCCAGGCAGAGTCGGGGGAAGCAGCACGGGCTCCCAGCCTCAGGCCTGCACGGACGGTGTTGGTTGGGGTGAGTCGCCCCAAAAGTCGTGCCGCCGTCCGTGATCTCGAGGACGGGTCAGCCTGCGTGCCCCTGGGCTTCTCTCTCACCCGAGGGTCGTTCTCCTCCAGAGCAGAACCCTGCCACCTCAGGGGTCGCCTGGGGCTGTGTGTTTCCATGCCTCTGCTGTATGACCCTGTGTGTGTGTATGTGTGTCTGTGTGTGTGCCTCCCATTCTCTCTTCTCTCTCTGTCTCTCAGTCTCTGTGTATTTCTTTCCCACTCTCTGTGGGTTTGTGCCAGCCGAAGTTGCGTCAGGGCTACCAGGTCGGTGGAGGATTGGGGGTGTCGCGAGTTTTGCAGAAACCTATTTGCTCCTCTGGTAGGCGTTTGAGAAAGTGGCTTGGGTCAGGCAGAGGCGGCCCCTCCACGCCCCGGGTCCCCGGTGTTCTTTGATTTTCCCTGGCATTGATGGAGAGGTAACCCGTTTCCCCCTTCCACCGGCACATGCCTGGACCCGACCCTTTGCTTCGCCGTCGCCCCGTATGCTTCCGGTGGCACACATTATCAGCAACTGCTGTGGGACTGGCCAGTGCCACGCGTGGTCGCATGGTCTCCCCCTCGGATTCGCCTCTGTTCTTCTTTGCAGGTGTCCTGTAAAGCGCGGTCGGCTTTCCGGAACCCCAAGGCTTTTGCAAGCGGGGCAGGCCACTGGTCTTTCAAAGGAGGAGGGAGGCAGAGGGCTGATGCATCAGTGAATTTACAGCTGACACTAGGCCTTGAGACTTATGGTTTCATTCTGTGTTGCAGCGAGGCCCTGCCGGCCTGACCAGAAGTGGTGAGCCCATCCTATCTCACTCGGAGGGGGCCAAAATCGGATCTCAACGGGAGTTGGGAGAACACAGCGGGCGTCCTGAAGCTCCCCCTCCCTCGGTGGAAGTCGGCTCAAGCAGGTCCGGAGGACAGTACCCCTGGGGGTTTGGGCCTGGGACAGGACGAGACACCCGCGGCCCCCTCTCCCACACCGCCCCAAACAGGACCCAGGATCCAGCCGCCGCCGCGGCGGCAGCAGGAGCATCGCGGCCGCCGCGCGGCGGTGGCAACATTTAAAGGGGACGCAGCCTATCTGTCAGGAGTGGAGCGCGAGTCGGCTCAGCCAATGCGCATGCGCGAGGCGCCAGCGGTTTCTCCCGTCACAGTGGTTCCCACGGTTGTCTTAGAAACCAGTCCCCGAGGCTTGGCAGAGCAGGAGCCCTCCGTGGCAGTGCTTGGGTGTGGAGGCTCTGAGGCTCCGGCCTCATCTCTCCTCGGGGTCGAAGGGAACGTTTGCGGATGCCAGGAGTCGCAAAGGGCCGACCACGATGATGAAACCCCAGGCAGAGTCTGGGGAAGCAGCACGGGATCCCAGCCTCAGGCCTGCACGGACGGTGTTGGTTGGGGTGAGTCTCCCCAAAACTCGTGCCGCCGTCCGTGATCTCGAGGACGGGTCGGCCTGCGTGCCCCTGGGCTTCTCTCTCACCCGAGGGTCGTTCTCCTCCAGAGCAGAACCCTGCCGCCTCAGGGGTCGCCTGGGGCTGTGTGTTTCCATGCCTCTGCTGTATGACTCTGTGTGTGTGTGTGTGTCTGTGTGTGTGCCTCCCATTCTCTCTTCTCCCTCTGTCTCTCAGTCTCTGTGTGTTTCTTTCCCACTCTCTGTGGGTTTGTGCCAGCCGAAGTTGCGTCAGGGCTACCAGGTCGGTGGAGGATTGGGGGTGTCGCGAGTTTTGCAGAAACCTATTTGCTCCTCTGGTAGGCGTTTGAAAACGTGGCTTGGGTCAGGCACAGGCGGCCCCTCCACGCCCCGGGTCCCAGGTGTTCTTCGATTTTCCCTGGCATTGATGGAGAGGTAACCCGTTTCCCCCTTCCACCGGCACATGCCTGGACCCGACCCTTTGCTTCGCCGTCGCCCCGTATGCCTCCGGTGGCACACATTATCAGCAACTGCTGTGGGATTGGCCAGTGCCACGCGTGGTCGCATGGTCTCCCCCTCGGATTCGCCTCTGTTCTTCTTTGCAGGTGTCCTGTAAAGCGCGGTCGGCTTTCCGGAACCCCAGGGCTTTTGCAAGCGGGGCAGGCCACTTGTCTTTCAAAGGAAGAGGGAGGCACACGGCTGATGCATCAGTGAATTTACAGCCGAAACTAGGCCTTGAGACTTATGGTTTCATTCTGTGTTGCAGCGAGGCACTGCCTGCCTGACCAGAAGTGGTGAGCCCATCCTATCTCACTCGGAGGGGTCCAAAATCGGATCTCAACGTTAGTACATACAATACAACAGTACACCAAGTATATATTATATACTGTACATAAAATATCAAAGTACACCAATTATACATTAAATACTGCACATAAAATATCACAGTACACCAAATATATATAATATACTGTACATAAAATATCACAATACACCGTATATATTATATACTGTACATAAAATATCAAAATACCCCAAATATATATTATAAACCGTACATAAAATACCAAAGTACACCAAATATATAATATATACTGTACATAAAATATCAAAGTACACCAAATATATATTATATACTGTACATACTATATCACAGAACACCAAGTATATATTATATACTGCACACAAAATATAAAAGTACACTAAATATATATTATATACCGTACATAAAATATCAAAATAACCCTAATATATATTATATCCTGGCATAAAATATCAAAGGGCACCAAATGTATATTATATACTGTACATCAGATATCAAATTTCACCAGATATATATTTTATATTGTACAAAAAATATCAAATTATACTAAATATATATTATATACTGTACATAAAATATCAAATTACACTAAATACTTATTATATACTGTACATAAAATATAAAATTACACCAAATATATATTATATACTATACATAAAATATGAAAATACAAAAAATACATATCACATACTGTTCATAAAATATCAAAATACACCGAATATATATTATATACTGTACATAAAATATCAAAGTACACCAAGTATACATTATATACTGCACATAAAATAGCACAGTACAGCAAATATGTATTATATACTGTACATAAAATATCACAATACACCATATGTATTATGTACTGTACATAAAATATCAAAATACCCCGAATATATATTATATACTGTACATACAGTATCAAAGTACACCAAATATATATTATATACTGTACATAAAACATCAAATTACGCTAAATACATACTATATACTGTACATAAAATATAAAAGTACACCAAATATATATTATACACTGTGCATAAAATATGAAAATACACAAAATATATATCACATACTGTACATAAATTATCAAAGTACACCAAATATATATTATATACTGTAAATAAAATATCAATTTAAACTAAATATATATTCTACACTGTACATAAAATATAAAAGTACCCCAAATATACATTTTATACTGTACATAATATGTGAAAATACACAAAATACGTATTATATACAGTACATAATATATTAAAGTACACCAAATATGTATTATATACTGTACATAAAATATCAAAGCACTCTAAATATATATTACATACTGTACATAAAATATCAAATTACCCTAAATATTATATACTATACATAAAATATAAAAGTACACGAAATATATCCTATATACTGTACATAAAATATGAAAATATACAAAATATATATTATATAATGTACATAAAATATCAAAGTACACCAAATATATATTATGTACTGTACATAAAATATCAAAATACACCAAGTACAAATTATATACTGTACATATAATATAAAATGACACCCAATTTGTTTTACATACTGTACATGAAATATCAAACTACACTAAATACATATTTTATACTGTACATAAAATATAAAAATACACCAAATATATATTATATACTGTACATAACATGTGAAAATACACAAAATACATATCACACACTGTACATAAGATATCAAAGTACAGCAAATATATATTATATACTGTACAAAAAATATCAAATTAAACTAAATATACATTATATACTGTACATAAAATGTAAAAGTACACCAAATATATATTATATACTGTACATAAAATGTGAAGATACACAAAATACGTATTATATACTGTACATAAAATATAAAAGTACACCAAATATATATTATATGCTGTACATAAAATACCAAAGCAAGCCAAATATATATTATGTACTGTATATAAAATATGAAATTACACTAAATAAATATTATATACCATACATAAAATATAAAAGTACACCAAATATATATTATATACTGTACATGAAACATGAAAATATACAAAATATATATTATATACTGTACATAAAATATCAAAGTACACCAAATACATTTAAAGGGGACGCAGCCTGTCTGTCAGGAGTGGAGCGCGAGTCGGCTCAGCCAATGCGCATGCGCGAGGCGCCAACGGTTTCTGCGGTCACCGTGGTTCCCACGGTTGTCTTAGAAACCAGTCCCCGAGGCTTGGCAGAGCAGGAGCCCTCCGTGGCAGTGCTTGGGTGTGGAGGCTCTGAGGCTCCGGCCTCATCTCTCCTCGGGGTCGAAGGGAACGTTTGCGGATGCCAGGAGACGCAAAGGGCCGACCATGATGATGAAACCCCAGGCAGAGTCGGGGGAAGCAGCACGGGCTCCCAGCCTCAGGCCTGCACGGACGGTGTTGGTTGGGGTGAGTCGCCCCAAAAGTCGTGCCGCCGTCCGTGATCTCGAGGACGGGTCAGCCTGCGTGCCCCTGGGCTTCTCTCTCACCCGAGGGTCGTTCTCCTCCAGAGCAGAACCCTGCCACCTCAGGGGTCGCCTGGGGCTGTGTGTTTCCATGCCTCTGCTGTATGACCCTGTGTGTGTGTGTGTGTGTGTCTGTGTGTGTGCCTCCCATTCTCTCTTCTCTCTCTGTCTCTCAGTCTCTGTGTATTTCTTTCCCACTCTCTGTGGGTTTGTGCCAGCCGAAGTTGCGTCAGGGCTACCAGGTCGGTGGAGGATTGGGGGTGTCGCGAGTTTTGCAGAAACCTATTTGCTCCTCTGGTAGGCGTTTGAGAAAGTGGCTTGGGTCAGGCAGAGGCGGCCCCTCCACGCCCCGGGTCCCCGGTGTTCTTTGATTTTCCCTGGCATTGATGGAGAGGTAACCCGTTTCCCCCTTCCACCGGCACATGCCTGGACCCGACCCTTTGCTTCGCCGTCGCCCCGTATGCCTCCGGTGGCACACATTATCAGCAACTGCTGTGGGACTGGCCAGTGCCACGCGTGGTCGCATGGTCTCCCCCTCGGATTCGCCTCTGTTCTTCTTTGCAGGTGTCCTGTAAAGCGCGGTCGGCTTTCCGGAACCCCAAGGCTTTTGCAAGCGGGGCAGGCCACTGGTCTTTCAAAGGAGGAGGGAGGCAGAGGGCTGATGCATCAGTGAATTTACAGCTGACACTAGGCCTTGAGACTTATGGTTTCATTCTGTGTTGCAGCGAGGCCCTGCCGGCCTGACCAGAAGTGGTGAGCCCATCCTATCTCACTCGGAGGGGGCCAAAATCGGATCTCAACGGGAGTTGGGAGAACACAGCAGGCGTCCTGAAGCTCCCCCTCCCTCGGTGGAAGTCGGCTCAAGCAGGTCCGGAGGACAGTACCCCTGGGGGTTTGGGCCTGGGACAGGACGAGACACCCGCGGCCCCCTCTCCCACACCGCCCCAAACAGGACCCAGGATCCAGCCGCCGCCGCGGCGGCAGCAGGAGCATCGCGGCCGCCGCGCGGCGGTGGCAACATTTAAAGGGGACGCAGCCTATCTGTCAGGAGTGGAGCGCGAGTCGGCTCAGCCAATGCGCATGCGCGAGGCGCCAGCGGTTTCTCCCGTCACAGTGGTTCCCACGGTTGTCTTAGAAACCAGTCCCCGAGGCTTGGCAGAGCAGGAGCCCTCCGTGGCAGTGCTTGGGTGTGGAGGCTCTGAGGCTCCGGCCTCATCTCTCCTCGGGGTCGAAGGGAACGTTTGCGGATGCCAGGAGTCGCAAAGGGCCGACCACG